>NC_039278.1:8661391-8963891 GCF_003368295.1 Carassius auratus | reverse complement strand
TAATGTCATTTGTTTATACCAAGTATAGGTTGGACCAAATATTTTTATGTTCCGTGACAATCTACACCAGACAGCTGATGTTTCACTCAGTGATTATTCAGCGATGGATCCTTTTGTTACACCTCCAAAAATAGTGATTTTCTTTAAGTGTTAATTTAGTGTGCGTGTGAATGTGTTCCTGCTTTTATAGCTCACTTACAGTACAGACACAAAATCACTAAACACAGAATTACAGTTATTACATATAAAACACAGAAAAAGCAATAAGTCGTTAGGAAGTTTGTGAGTGTCTTTGTCAGATGATGCACATTCAAGCATTTTTATATAGACTTGATTATCTACACTTGTTTATTTTAAAGGGGAATACGTTTTGTTTCTTTTTTTAAAAAGATTTATAAAAGACTTACAAAAGTAATTTTTGAATTTCTTGCACAGCTCTGCTGCTCTCCATTACGCAACTTGATTTTTCAGGCAGGTATGCTTCAGCGGTTTAATAGCACTGGTAATGTCAAAATGATTGAGATTACCAATCAATTCAAAGTCAGCAGGGTATACATTTCACAGAAGCATGGATTCCAGTGTGAAGCGTCGGATCAGAGCTAGGTTATGGAAGGCTGACAGGAACAAAATTTGACTGTGTCAACACTGTTTGTCTGTGATAATAATGGAATTAAATTGCTATATTTCAGACTATATTGGCATATGTTACATTATGGTACATATATGTAAACAAACATCGGAAACATCATGAAGGATGTTGTTACTGTACGATGGTAGGCATGTATTTGTTCATGAGGGATAATGCATTGGTACGTTGTGTGTGATGTCAGTATTATGACATGAATTAGTTCAACACTCTTTCTCAGGCAGAATTTACATTGTTCCATTAATTCATTTAATTTATCACAGTATCAGTACTGTATCAGTAAATGCTGTATATCAGTAAAGGAATGCCAAAAAGAACTAAGGATTCATATTTTGGTCAATTTAGAGGTATATCTTCTTTAAAAAAGTATTACACGTTCAAACACGTTGCAATGAAAATATTCATCTTTACAGGAACTTAAGAAAACTGATGCCTTAACATGGGCAGAATGGGCTTGTCTATAGGAAACAACACAATCAAAATTTCTGCGTTAGCATGCAATGTGTCCAGGTCCCCTTTATAGACTTTTGGCCGTGTCCACCTTCCATACTATATAAGACCGAAGTAGCGAAACATTTAATATTATAATAAGATAGATATGTTTAATCAAATTAAAAGCTCTACAGTAAAAGACCAACCCAGTAATGCAAACTACTTCTTTAATTTCACAGCCAACTGAATGTGACTTTTGCATTTTCAACATATAAGGGATACAGAATATGTAAGTGTATGCACATATGAATGTGCATTATTATTTACCAACTAGACTTTGACCTAAAATTTCCTTCACCATTCTTTTTATTTATACGTTATACAAAGTGTTCAGCTGGAAACTGCAGTGTATTTAATATAGGCCACATTTATGGTGCTGCTTTGCTGTTGCCTTTTTTTTTTTGTGTGTGTGTGTTTGAGTAGTAATCATGTAATTGATGGCAGAATAATGTTAATTCTGAATTCTGAACACATTAATTAATTTATGATTTGTATTCATGAACTCAGTCAGATTACATAAGGCTACAATCTATAACCTATGTGCTTTATAACTCCTTGAAAGAAACTCAAACCTGCATCACTAATAAAACCTTGATTCTTTCTTACATTCTGCCCTGTGTTATCAGAAAGTGCTGTAAAAAAAAAAAAGTATTTTGTGCTGAGTGACGCAGACTAACACACATCATGCGTAAGAAGTTGTTGGATAACATTAGTTCTCACCTTTAGGTTAAAGGATGTACACTTATGTCCTGCTTCATTTTGACACCATTCACTGCCATTATAAAGCTTGGAAGAACCGGCTAATTTTTAAATATAACTCTGATTGCATTTGTCTGAAAGAAGAAAGTCATATAGAATGTTTTGAGGGTGAGTAAATCATGGGGTAATTTTTATTTTTTGGTGAACTATCCCTTTAAGGGCTAAAGATAATCTGAATAAGTCTAAATCAATGCAATGAAATGCAATGAAAGATGTGTACAAACAGTCGCTCAAATGGCAGAACGCCTCAGAGACAGACGCTGAAATATGGCAGATGACAAACACATCTGCTGTTTCATCACAGCTCAGATCTGAGAAATGAGATTCTTCATAACTGGAGGCACCGAGAAAACATTTACTAAGTTCTGTGGCAGATCAGTATAAAGAACTTTAATTAAAGATACACTTTAATTAAATCATAAATCTCTGTCTAGTCCTGAACTAACATTTCAAGGGGGCGCTGAAAGAGAGAGATGAGTAACAGTGATCAATGATAACATTCATCAACGATAAGCAAATAAAATGTCCCTTATGTCACATTACGTTAGTCATGTCTTAATTAATCATATCTTTACTTAATGAGACTGGAAGGTGATCTGAGCCGGTAGATTATGCACTTGGGAATATTCAAATACAAAAATCTCATCCTGTTTTATGGTTTTGCTTTCCTTCTTTGAACAAAGGGTAATAAAACTGTTTTAGAGCCTGACTGATAATAAAAGCAGTCTTACAAGATACATCAACACTTTTTAATCAGCACCTGCGTATTAACTGCTGTCAGATTTACGTCTCACTGACGTCTGCTTTGCACACATGATATCTAACCTGTTCCAAAGGGGAACGTGACATTTATGGAATGTAGGTTGGTAATAACCATATGCATTTCTTTTTCAGAACCAATAAAGGTTTGCAAAAAATTTCTGAAGCAAAGCATTTTAATTTTGTAAAAAGAAAAGAAAACAACATTTTAAGATATGTATTGTAACTTTAATCTACAGACGCAAATAGATAAAGAAACACTTAAAGTTTATTTTGGACATTTCCTTTCAATAGTTTGAAACAACATATTATGAAAAGCCAAATAGCCCAAAATCTCAAAAAATATTGTTTTCCCTATGGTGTCTCACCATAAATAATTGCATATAACTGTTTTATATATATATATATATACACTCACCTAAAGGATTATTAGGAACACCTGTTCAATTTTTCATTAATGCAATTATCTAATCAACCAATCACATGGCAGTTGCTTCAATGCATTTAGGGTGTGGTCCTGGTCAAGACAATCTACTGAACTACAAACTGAATGTCCGAATGGGAAAGAAAGGTGATTTAAGCAATTTTGAGCGGGCCGGTCTGAGTATTTCACAATCTGGATCCATCATGCCTTGTTACCACTGTGTTTAGGATCATAGTCCTGCTGGATGGTGAACCCTCTGCCCAGTCTGAGGTTCTGAATGCTCTGAACTAGGTTTTCATCAAGGCTATCTCAGTATTTTGGTGCACTGAGTCCCTCAGTCCCTGCCGCTGAGAAACAGTCTAACAGCACGACGCTCTACCAGCACACTTTACTTGCCGAGGTGTTGAGCAGTGCCTGCTTTCCTTCAAACATGATGCTTAAAATTTAGGTTCATCAGACCAGAGAATCCTGCTTCTCACAGTGTAAGGCTCCTTTAGTAGCTTTTTTTTTTTTCACTGAAGATAGGATTGAGTCTGGCCACAATGCCATAAAGCCCAGATCGATGAGTGTTGCAGCGATGCTTGTCCTTCTGTAGGTTTCTCCTATCTCCACATATGATCATGGAGCTCAACTAGAGTGACCATCAGGTTCTTGGTCACTAGTCTAACCAAAGCCCTTCTCCATCAGTTGCTCAGTTTGGCCAGGAGGCCAGATCTAGGAAGAGTCCTGGTTGTTTAAAACTTCTTTCATTTCGGATGCCAGAGACTACATGCTTTTGTGACCTCAGGGGTTGGTTTTTGCTCTGATATGCATTATTAGCTGTATTATTATTGAGACATGCATGCCTTTCCAAATTATACCCATTCGATTGAATTTGCTACAGGTTAACTTCACATGCAGTGTAGTAACATCTATAAGCAATATGAATGCTCCCGAGCTGAATTTCAACTGTCCCAGATAAGGGTATGAATACTTATGCAATTAAATCATTTAAGTTTTTAACTTTTAAGAAATTTGCAAAGATAATAAAAATCATTTTTTTGCTTTTACAGTATGGTGTATGAAGTGTAGATTAATGGATAAAAAGTAATTAAAAGCAGTTTAACATAAGGCTGAAGCTTAACAAATCGTGAAAAAAATGAAGGAGTATGAATACTTTCGCAAAGGAACAGTATATATATATATATATATATATATATATATATATATATATATATATAAAAAATCGAAAGTTATGTATTAGTGGTGTATTATAATGCAGAGCCATAAATGTAAAACACACAGCAGGAGATGCAGCATAGTGCTGTGTAAGCAAGAATATACCTCTTATCAGATAACATAGAGAATGGATGAAATACATTGATTAAAAACTGATGGATGACAAGTTAATAAAGAACCTCACACGTGTCTAGCAGAATATAATTGAGGCTTAAAGGTGGCCTCTTGAAGGAGCCTATAGGGGAAAAAAGCCCAACACAGCTCTAGCAACCCATTCACAAAAACTTAGAAAGCCAGAACACCATAGAAATGCCATAGAAACCACCCAAAACACCATAGGTCAGAACAACACAACCTCACCGCAGAACATTTCGCACAAGCATACATTACTTAAATGATCTTTAAATGGTTTAAAAAACTAGTTATTTTATTATGACATTTCAGCATAATCCATTTCAAGGACTGTCTAACCTTTAGAAAAACCAAATGGCACATGCATAAACCTCTCAGGAGCTGTTTAATGCTCACAGGCATTCAGATCTGTCCAAAGCACTCTTGATGTATCCAAAGCTCAATGACTTATCAGAAACAGCATACAGATAAACAGCTTATGCTTACTCAAACTCTAAGTCCATTATATATACATTCAGTTCAAATGGCATATGTGTTTTACTTCATGTGCTCTACACATGCTGATTGATCATTAATATACACTTTTTTTCTCTCTCATTGGCAAATGCTTATGACTCATATTTCCATGCACTTTGTGCCTGTTTATTACATGCAACCTAGTGTAGCTGCTGTGTCTGAACCTTAATATGAAGTCAAACTCTTCAGTGTTAATGTCAGATCACTCCTGCCTGAGTCATTCGACTGAATACAGTCATTCTGAGTTATCAGGCTGTTTCTGAAGCTGTTTTTCCCTACAGATTCACTTCACGATCAAATAGCTCTGCTGGACAAAGTGTTGGCGAAGCACAATTGGTTTATAGGCTGCAGGTGATTTTGAAGTTTTATAACATCGTGACTTTACTGCAAATTATTTTATTTGAGTTATAATACTGTTTTGTTGTTGTTTGGAATAATTCAGTCTTTATTCATCTCCTCATTCAAATACATAGACACCAACCAACCCCGGTGATGGATGCGTTAATGACTCAATGACAATCCGAACATTGTCAGACTCAGATTTTCAGTTTCTATGTCAATGTTTCTTTAACACAAAAAGTTATTTCAGGAAACTACAGTACAGCAAACAAACAGTGGTCATGCAAATAAATTAATACATTTCTACAGTACACATTGTGTAGTTATATTAAATTATACATAGCTACCTTAAACTGCACTGTAAAATATTGGAGTACGTTTTACCAGAAAATAGCATTTCAGTTTTTCTTTCACATTTAATACAATATGTTACTTTCTGTTTCTTTTGTAAACGTTTGTGAAATTCACTAACAATTTTGGACACCATTTGTTGTGTATTATATTTCTTTAATCTATTTTCAGTTTAGTCTTACATTATTTAGACATGAACAAAAGTCAATTATATATATTATTAAGCAGAAATATTGCAAGATGGCCACTTCGTTATATTTTACTGCTGGAGCCACTGAGTACATCTGTAAGTAATTTAAACAGGACAGAATCTCATAATTATGCTCATTCTGATGTGGCATGAATGCTCTATTAGAAATAGCATACTAAAATATCGCCCTTGCTTTGGCTACCAATTGGTGAAGTATTTACTTTTCACATGGACATTATGAAGTCAATTTCACAAATTATTAGAAACAGACATCAAGCAACACTTTGACTTAAACATAACATTTTGTAAAGGACTGAAATAGGATTTTCTTGTAAGACGTACTCCAATAGTCTTTGATTAATTTACAATAATTTGACTTTTTATTTACCATTCACAGCATGTGAATATCTTCCATCTTTGTCCATAAGCACTTATTTCTGGACACCTAAATAGTTTTTGTGCCTGTGGCCTGGAGAGCCAAAGGAAAATTAAACATCTCATTTATTATTTGTATCTTGCTATTTTGACTCAAAGTCATCATACATGGCTAATCTTTGCCTAAAAAACATTCTGTAGTCCTATGACCATTTACAGTACCTCGTTTTACTGGAAACAGTAGAAATTCAAATGACTAAACCACTGTTCACCAATTAAAGAACACAGGCAAAGGACTATCGGTTGAATTAAGAAAAAAAAAAATCATACATAAACCATTCAAGACATATAAATTGTTTTACAAGTGGCCCCTTGAGTCTATTTAGCCAGCTCGTTTCGAATAGTATCATAAACTGAAACTGTCATTGAGCCATTGAGGTGAAATATTTCACTAAGACCCTGAGCTTAGTAGTAATATGTTAAAACCAACACAGTAAATGCTCCAACAGAAGACGTAAAGAAGGAAGAGCAGGCCTTACGTGTGTGTTCCTGTGCAGCAGAAGGGGAGTGTCACACAGGTGTGTCTGTTCTGCTGTCCGGCTCACATTCTTCAGCTTATATTTGAGGTGAAGGGTATTAGACTTCAAACTCTGAACTGCACACTCAATTCAGTGACGCCAGTCCAGTCACATGGTAGGAAAGTCTTGATGTAAACAATGAGAGCACGCTGTCCTAAACAGCAGCTATAGCTCAAATCAGATGCCAAGCTGTGTGACATGCTATTCTTCCATTTCATTTGCAGTCGTTACTAACTACACGGAAAGTACGTACTTTCCTTTTTCATGCTGTAAGTAATCTGAAAAATTACAAAAAGGTGAAACACACACACACACACACACACACACACACACACACACACACACACACACACGTTTGTTTTTGTGAAAAGTGGGGACATCCCATAGCCGTAATGGTTTTTATACTGTACAAACTGTGTATTCTATGGCCCTTCACCAACCCTACACCTAAACCTAACCCTCACAGGAAATTTTGTGCATTTTTACATTCTCCAAAAAAAAAAAAAACTCATTCTGTATGGTTTATAATCGTTTTGAAAAATGGGGACATGGGTTATGTCCTCATAAGTCACCCTCTCCTTGTAAATACCTGTGTCATACCCATGTCATTATACAGAGTTGTGTCCTGATATGTCACAAAAACATGCACACGCACACTCAGACACACACACACACACACACACAGACACACACACACACACACACAGACACACACACAAACACACACACACACACACACACACACACACACACACACACACACACACACACAACTTCGCTAAAACAAAAAAAATTTAAATGAAAGCATACCATTTTACATTGCTTTATTGTTAAATGTATGTTTATTTACAATACATTTGTCAAATTGTTTTAAATTCATTTGAAGTGGTCCAAGGCCAAAAGTAATTATTATTTTGAGCAAAAACAACTCTCTGTTCTCAAATAATGTTAAAGAGCACAGCAGGTCTTTATGACCACATCATAAATACAGTTCAACAATTTTGTCGCCATCTGGAGGACAAGCTGAAAATGTCACACTTCCATCATAGTCTTTCACAAATATTAACAGAGCAATCTTCATTATGCACATTTACATTTAAATTGCATGTATTAATTCAGCAGATTTGGTCAAAAGATCAACAAAATCAAAAAGGCTTACAAGGGAAGACTGGCATAACCAAAACAAAAATGTATAGGACTTAAAAAGTTGGATTTCGTCATTTCGCTATAAGTTTGTCATTGGCTGTGGTATTTTAAGGGGAAAACGAAGCACAACATTACCATATTTCCCAACTAATAGACTGAGTATTGCACATTAAGTCTGCAGGATAAAAAGGCAAATTTCGTTTCAAAACCAAAAAAGCTAAATATCAGAGACATAGCTACATCGTTCACTGAGACAGCAAGTAGAAGAAACCGGCCTTTATTTTGGAGGGTAGCGGGCAAACGGTGCTTCTTCATTTACCTTGCCCTGGTGAAAGAAAAAAGGATCAAATAAGCACAAATAAGTCACTTTGGTATTTCCTCCAAAATAAAAAAAATGTCCGAATATAACCCTTACATATTATACTGAACTAAAACATAGTATATTCATCATTAGTGCGCCAAACACTGTGTGGGCTTCCTAAAACTCACAGCCAGAAGAAAATGCAGAAACCTATGCTTCTTGGCCCATAATTATGATTATGATGCAGGAATACTACTGTAAATATGATGGGACTTACCATAGGTACATCATCAAGCCTCTCAAACTGTGGTGTCCTGGAGCGAACCGTCTTCACTATCACAACCACAACAACTACAGCCAACACAATACAGAAGATACACAGCACTGCAACCAGCCCTGGATTTGATGCCAAATATTGTTCATCTCGGTCTCCCAGAGCTGTATACAGAGACAAATCAAACACATACAGCTTTACAAACTTGGGGGACATTATTCTTCATTTTTGTTTGCATTTTTCCCCAAGCCCTTGTTAATTTCTGAACTTGCCAAAAGAATTGCAAGACTAATCTAGCACAGCTATGAAAGCTGTGCAGGTGAATCTTAGTCTTCAGTCATCACAGTCTAAATATCTGTTGAATCTTGTACCTGTGTAGCTGGCTGTGCTGTTTGGTTCTGCTGGAAATGTCATTTCACTAGAGTTGACGGTGGTGATTTTCAGCTCGGATGTTGTCAGTTCAGATGTCTTGTTCCAGGTAGATTGGGAAGTGGCTGTCTGAGTGTTGTTTGTGACATCCATTTGTGTTGTTTGTTGTACTCTGATAGGTTGTGTTGTGGTCTGTGAGGTATCTGGAGGGTTTGTGGACTGGACCGTTGAACTGCTGGGCTGCTGTGTCTCTGTAGCTGACATAACAGTGCTTGGGATTGTTGTAGTATCTGTAGACAGGTAAATAAATCAATGAATTTGCCAGATTCAGAACATTTAAAGGAATAGTTCACTCTTTAATAATGATGTCGTTCTTGAATCACCCTCATGTTGTTCAGCGGAACACAAAGGATAATTTTTATTCTCCATACAATGACATATAACGACATTTCTCTGACCATGTGTGTCAAGTTTATGAAAGTGTCAGTTTGTAATCTGCATGTTCAATTTGCGTTTGTTTCTCACACAGAGCTATAATATACAGTATAATGTTCCAGTCATATTTTGTACGGTGTAACAAACAATAACATTAGTAGCAGAGTGAGTGAATAATGATTGTTGGGTGAGCTATTTCTTGTATACAGTATAAATATAAATATAAATACAGTATAAATAGACTAAATACATAAATACAGTATAAATACACTTTATGACATAAAATGCTATGATTAACCAATCAGAATCAAGAAATTCACACAGCCATGTAAATACTTACCAGAAAGTGCAGTAAAAACTAAACTCTATTATGTTTATAACACTCAAAAAATGCTGCTATATTAAGGATTTATGTATATTAATTGAATATAAACAATACACAGTTTTAACGTAAACTAATAGCTTATAATGATGCATATTGTCGGTCATGAATGAAATAAGAATGAGGTTTATGTAAAAGTACTAAAAAAGTGCATGTGTTTTACAGTATATACACAACCAATCCTCAACTGATTAAATGCAATAATGTTTTCACATTTAGGGGTAACAGATTTATTCTGATTCTATAATAATAATAATAATACATTGAAAATATATAAATAATTTATAACTGATTTTTGAAATGATAATAAATAATTGGATTGTCTAGAAGACTTTTGAATATTGCACAAACATAAATATTTACATATCACAACATTGGATTTACATATTAAACACTATACTTACAGTTCATTTTTTTACGGAAAAATAAATAATTTGCTTAGTTAAACAGCTAATGTTTTAAAAAATGACAAGCATTTTGTCTTACCTTCTGGTGCCGCGACAGAAATAAGCATGAAAATAACTACTGAGAAGATCATTTTCGCAATGCTATGATGTAGAAATAAACCCCACAGGTGTAAAGCACAGCTGAGCTCCCAGCACAAACACACAGCAGATCCTGAGCAGCAGGATGTGGACGTGTGGCAGGAGGAGGGGTTTCTGGCAGCCGGAAGGGTGAATAATTGCTCCGTTCTTTCGGAAGTATTTGAACTGGCATACTGTAAACCTGCCATTACGTCATAGACATCTAGTGACAGCCTCATATTGCAAACATCAAGTATAATATTACATCTGCTAACAGCTTATTTACACAAGGTACACAGTGTTTGCAGAATAGTGTCTATACGTGTATTTTTATAGTAGTCATATTAATTTAAGTAGTGTAACACAAGCACATTGTTTTAAAACAGCTTTTATAGAAATGATAATGTTAATGTTTATAATAGCTAATGCCTAACTGTCGGCATTTAGCTGTTTAGAGCTAGCGATATCAATATAAACAATCAAGCAGATGAGATTTGCTATATAGCTTACTATTATATATATTTTGCGTTATGTGAATGGACTGCATGTAGGCGGATATAGCTGGATTGCAAGTTGGAAACATTATACAGTATGATATGTAAATCTGTAAATCTGTTTGAAATGTACTGTATCTAGTTCTACTGTTTGTGACAGTTAAATGATTGAACTGTGACCAAACCAATTAATCTCACATAGAAGTATTATATGTCTCTGCAGTACAATAAACTCTTGTTTACTTACAAATTATTATGGTAAAACTTTCATAACACACACACACACACACAAAACACATTAAACACATAAAAGCCTTTATTTAATAACAATCTGCATTTATAACATTTCTCATATAGACTAAACATACAGGCTGCAGCAGGGATACAGTAGTTCAACCAAAAATAATTATTTCCTGTTCATTTTCTTTTGTGTGGTCTATCCCTCCAGTTGACAAACATTACATCAGCAAAATTCATTTTAAACATTTGGTCAATGAACTTAATCACTAAACAAGGTAAACAAAATGTTTGCAAACAAACATTTACAAATAATATACCTCTTTAAAATGACAACTTTAAAATGAGGCAAAAGAATAAACCAGGTGTTACAGTATATTAAAAATGTACTAATATTCCCTGAACCTGAACTGAGAACAATAAAGCACATTTTAACTGTAGTAAAAACTCAAAACGTTTCTAATACTACCTGGAATGAAAACAATAAAGTCTTAATCTTGAAAATGCACAAATGTAGCCTATCAGTAAAAAAAAAAAAAAAAAAAAAAAAAAAACGAACTGAAAGGAAACTGACTCAAGAAATTTAAGCCATACTGAGCATTCAGTTTCATTGAACAGTTTAATAGTTCGTTGTAACCCACATATAAAACTGTGTACATTGACTAATTCAAAATAAAAAGTAAAAACGCTTAAATATATGCAGTATGTGTCGTTTTCACTTTTGGAGTAAAGTAAACTCCGGTCGCTGGAGTTTTCACAGTCACCGCAAGATGGCGATCTTTCCTGTCAAATAAACAAGCTGGTGTTGTTGACTGAACTCTCGTTTCAACTGATTCATGAGCCCTTGAGCAAAGTGTTAGTGCTGATGCTGCAATAACGGTCCAATAAACAGTTGTTGCTTTGAGCTGATTTTATTTTTGATCATGATTACCTGAATAGCCTATGTACCTGTATAAGTGTAGGGAAAGTGGAGTGAAATGTGTCATAAACAATAACAACAACAACAACTTTTTTTAATGAGCCCCAGTCCATCCACCTCTTCTAATGCCAGTTGCACAATATTTCAAAGGTGTCAGACATTGATTAAAAGCCTGTTTTAACGTCAGCATCATGAGGGAGGCCTTGTAACACCTTCACAACAACAAAAAAAATATTTTCTTAGAAATTTTTGTGGTGTTATTTTCTGAAAAAAAAATAAATAATAATAATAATACAAATAATTGTAAAAAGTATCAAAATGAAGTGAGTTTATGCTGAAAACTAGAAAATCTGCCAGTGGGTACTCAATTATTTTATTTTATTTTTACTGATTTTCTGTCGTGTTAAGCATAAACTTGCTTAATTTTAAAAACAAATTTAGAAAATAAGACTTTAAAGCTGAAAACTGAAAAGCGAGGTGTAGACTGATTGGCCAGCTATCCAGTGTGTTGTGATTGGCTGAATACCTCAAGTGACGGAAATGTTACGCCTCTTAATATACTGTGCCGTCTCCCAGCATTACAAGACAAAATCAATAAAACCAGGTATTGCATGTTATGTACCAAAATTAAAAGCATTTAGCCTATTTGAGGTTTTTTTGATTGAACAACTACAAGTCCTTTGAGGACATTTTCATTGCAGTTGATAAATGAGACTTAAGATGGCACCAGTTGTGACAGTTTGAAATAAGAGCAAGTCCATGAAGTGATAAAAAGAGTGGAGTCAGTTTCAGTTAACCTGCAGTTATGTTAGATTAGGTTTGTTACAAACTAGATTTGTAAAGACTTTTATTGACTTAAAAAATTGTGCAAGAAAAAATCATCCCACACACACAGCTGGGTATAAGCAAACACAGAAGGTAAAGGAACATTTACCGTTTATGCCAATGATGTTCTAACAACAGAAAAATAATTATTTGACCTTTTTAAATAGTTTCACAAACAGATGACAACATTGTCAAAAAGATCTTTGTTCAGACAGATCTGCAGAAACAACTGAACAAACTGTACTCTGCATGCCAGGCCAGTAATCGGTGATGTCACTTTGTAAAGAAACACGACATGTTTGCGCACGTACCTACAGTCTGAACACGGAGTATGCGCACGTGTGATGTCACAGTTTACACAAATTCATGTTTTGTAGCTTAGTTCCATTTTCCAAGCCATACATATGGAGCTGGTTATGTGCAAATGATGCAAATGTCATAATGCAATGTTTATAAGTCATGCGCCCAACGAACCATGTGAATATCTCTTTATTCAATAATCTGTCCCTATAATCAGAATTTGTTTGAAAATGAAAACAAGTTGTTGGGTTTTAATGGCATTTATGAATGAATCGAATCAATGATTCAGTGAGCATTTCATAAAGACAGTCACTTGCTTTGTTTCTGAATTAATCAGTTTGAAGGAGTCGGTTGAATGACTGAATGACTCACTCAATCCTTAAAACTGTGACTTGCCACCATCTACTGGAGGTTTTAGTTTCATATTTTGACTGTCAATTCACTATAATTAGACTAATTGGCATCTAGTTGCTACATCATGGTGTAAAATTTATAATTTTACATATATTTGAAAGTGAAAAGTTAAAGTGATGTGACATATAGCCAAGTATGATGTCCCAGAGGCCTACTTGAAATCTGTGCTCTGCATATAACATATCCAAATGCGCACACACAGCAGTGAGTAGTGAACACACACCCAGAGAAGTTTATGTATTGTTGTATCTTGGACTGAAAACTGTCTACAGGCAGAGAAAGACAAGTTGAGCTTGAATCCTAGTAGTATTCTTGGAAAATATAGTCACAGAGAAATTTCCCTTTGCACCAATTTCAGTGTATATTCAAAGTATTTCATAAATCTAATCAAATGTGATTATACAGGATATATCTGCTCTGCTGACCCTGCGAGTGCTGACCCTCATCCAATTTCTTCTCCATGCAGCCGTGGATGATCACAAAGCCACCCACTCCATTAGTCTCCGCACAGCTTGTATTGACTGAAACCACTCTGTAAACCAGATATGTGGTTTCAGAATATGCCCCCTCTCTCTGTACTGAACTCTGTGTAATCGGTCTCTATGACTCATTAGGGAGCACATGGTACAGAAGTTTATCATGGTATAGAAGTTTAAGATTTCCTAATGCAGGCAGGAATGGGTTTTTTTCTGCTAAATTATTATTATTATTATTATTATTTCAGGTTTAAATGACATATAATACTGTTTATTGTGCCTTAAGTATGTAAATCATTTTTAGGTGGATTTCCCTGAAAAGTGTACACAATTCTGGCACTTTCAGAGCATTCTGTTTGCCTCACCATAGCAACAGTGACTCGATCAGTGGTGTGAGTTTGGGGGCGGGGCTGTCTGCTTGTCTGACCAGTTGCAGATGAGAGAGGAAACTTGTTTGAAAACAGTCAGTTTTACACTAGTTTCACATTTTAGTTCTAGTTATTTCAATTGGGTGTACTGTGTTCTTAGTACACCCCAAAATTAAGGGCAAGATCGTCATATGAGAATGAAATGAGGGTGAATAAAGGATGAAAGGATTTTCATATTTTGAGTGTAATATTAAGTATTTATAATGTTATGTACCATTTTTTCCCATTTACTCTCAATATATATTTTATTGTAACGCATTAACTTACCAGAGCTTTATAATGTAGTTGTAGTTTTCTATAACCGTAAATTCATTGCAATACCACAGTTTAATCACTGCTAGTTATTTGTTCTTTTCAAAGTTTTGTTACACAAAGCACTTAATGGACTGTGTGCTCATGAACACTTTGGATGTCAGTACTGATTATAAGAAAACATCTGGAAAGTAGTTGTTTGCACTCATTGGCTGGAGAGCATGCTGTCCAGATGTAAGACACTGACAAACCAAAGCCTGTGGGCAACAGCTGGTCCAATTAGTCCTTGCTGATCCAAGCCACGCAAAGACCACGTCAATTGAGCAAGGCCAGGTTGAGGGTCTACGTTAGACGAGTGAAACACTTGATACAAATATGTAATGATGCTACATGCAACGTTACATGAAAGGACTTGAAGCTATTAGGTGAACTTACTGAAACAATATTTTGCCTACTACTGTATATATATATATATGCATTTGAAAATGATGAGTGTTGAAGTGTCAGCTTATTATTTAGCTGCACAGACAGAACTGAATGCATAACAGATGTTTTATTAATGTCGCCCAGGAATATTGTTGCTCATCTGCTTCTGCTTCAAAACTTCTCAGTTTCATTCTCGGCGTTGTACAGTCTAGTGTTTTCTGTTGTAAACATGTCTGTTACATTGGCTGTGTATGTGGCCTGTTTGTTCCACATGTCTCTGGCTGAGACGCGAATATGGCTGCAATCCCATGGCCTACTATAAACACTCTTGAACACAAACACCCATCCTATTTAATATTTTAACACCATTTAATCAGATCTGCAAAGGGTAAGGTATCACTGGAACATGTCAGCAGCATTGACCGATAGTCATTTTGTGATGTTTTTTTAATTTTCCCTGGAGATGTCTATGGACGTCACAGGAGCCGTAGACAAAATTAGACCCCACTTCCTGTCTTGAGTGAGCGATAGCTTTTGGCCATGTATCACAAACCAGCTTTCACTCACAGCACATTTAAACCTCACAAGTTCCTCACTGATAATGCATACATTTATAGCTGCTCCAACCTGTGAAAAGGTCTTACAATGGAAAATGTGCACAAGCAGAACATCCTGCAGTACATGTGATTCAAGCCTGTTTTTGGAGGATCATACTGTTACGTTTATTATAACACTGAAAAAACATGCATCAGTGAGGTCTGAACTATCTGAGACCTTCATGTGCTAATGAACATTTTCTAGAGTTGTTTGATGTTAATATATGTTCAAAATTAAAATTTTAAACTTGCAATATTTTACAGTACTATAAACACATTTAAAGTACAGTACATTTCTGATTAAAGAACTCTTTATCTGTTTAAAGATACTGATGTACTGATTATTTAATTAAAATGTAATATCTTTATCCATTAAGGCTATTATGTTTTAAAAATGCACTTTTTTTGTATTATGATTTTAATTTGAGTTTATGTTCCGTTAGTTTAATTTATTGTTTATATATATCTAATAATGATTAAAATCATTCAGTCTGTCTATGATGATGTGATGCTAATTAATGCAATTGGTGAATTATGGCGGCTTGTTTTAAATGAGACAAACGTTTTAACTAAATCTTGATCTAAAAGTCATTTTCTCTGTCACTATATTGAGTTTCATCCATATTTTAGGACACATTTACAATTTAAACTTTGCTAAGTGCCCCACCACCCACCCCTTTTCTTTAGCTTCTTGTGTTTGTCTCATTAATATCTTCTGTTATCAGTAATGGCTGTGTATTATCTAAATTGTTTTCACTGAGGGGCCAGTCAACAAGAGCTACATGACTGTGTCTGGCGGCTGGCGATGGACTCAAAAAACAATCTGGAAAGTTCAGCCCAGCCTGGAAAACCTTTTGAACTTTCATTCTTTTTCTACACAACAATAACTTAATCTGGATGCAGGAAACCCCTCTATGCCTGCATTGTGCTCCCCTCCTCTCAGATATGTGCTGACTGGGGCCAAACTATCGTCAGACGCTGTGACCACAGGGGAGCCCCACCTGGAAACAAGTTCTTCTACGTATGAACTGATTCCACTAACTGTTTTCAATCCACATATGAGTGCCTTTTCCTGTAGATTTTTGATGATATGTTGCAAATGTTTCCAGTGGCTTTGAAAATTTCATTGGAATATATTGTTACATAGCTGTGGGAGCCAATTTGCCTTTTGTTTCCATGGTTAAAACCCCCAACGCTAAGTATTATAATAGTAAATTAATATCATAAATGATGCTTAAAATCATTTAGCTTGTTGAAGAAAGCTTGTTACTTTAGCTTGTTACTTTTTTAAGCAATCAGACAATTTCACCTATAGTGCATTATCTTACAGGTGCAAAAATGTTCATTGTGATCAAAGGAATATCTATAGACCAGAATGTCATAGTGTCATGGAGTCACTACCCACACGTACACAGTCCCCGAAATTATGATTCACTGCACCTGCCCACACTCATCAAGTCACCCTTTATAAGCAGTCACTATGTATTGTCTGCTCTTGTTGTTAACCTTGCACAACTTACCTTGCTACCTACCTGTATCTATCCTCCAATCGTCATTCCTCGTTATCCTGTTGTGCTATCACTTTTTTTTAATTGAGCCAGCGGCCCAGTAACTTCCTCTCTCACTGTATTTGTGACTAGTGGTCAACCAATATTGTTTTTTGACAGCCGATGCCGATATTTTGGAAAGCAGGGGGCCCAGTAGCCGATATAAATATGATATGTGTGTGTGTGCTGCCTTTCTCAGCATTGTCAAAATAAAACAATTATCGGCCAATATTTAAAAAAGGCCATATATCGGCATTGCCGATATATCGGTCAACCACTATTTGTGATCCATTTCAAGGAGGTATTTGGTCAGACAACAACTTCCCCATCTGTGCAGGCTTTGCCAAGGTAGTTCCTTTGTAAAAGCAATCTCAAATTTTGTACACTGGCGAATATCAGCAGCTGGAATGAAACCTCACTTATAACTCAATCATAACGTGTGTAAGTCTGCATTGCTCATTCATTTCTCATTTACTATTCCATTGTCAAGCACCTTATCCATGGAAGCTCCCATCTTGTGTCCCTCTGTCTTGTCAACACACATACACTGGGGTGGGTGAGATGGCACTTTTGACTTAAGACAGAAAGAAATAACCCGTCAAGAACATCCTAACCACATAGCAGTGTGCTAAAAACAACACATTAGCAACCAAACAAAAATGTTTGCCCACTGCCCACAAACACCTTTGTTCGGACTTTGTTTTGGTGAACCAGCAGCTGAAACTTATTTTAATTGATTTGATGTTTTTTTTTTTTTTTTTACTGCATTCTGGCAGAACTATTCTGTCGAAAATGAAAGTTTCCATATTCCAAGTTCATGGACTACTTCTGTGTTCTACTTAATACGGCTGAGGCATTTCTGCAAGCAGTGTTAAGCACATCTACATACAGAAAGGAGAATGAAGATAAGAACTTCAGTTTAGGGAGAAAAGTTTATTAAAACAATGAACAACATTCTTTGAATGTGTGAATTATACTGATCCTGCTCAAATGTTCCTATATTTTCTTTTCTAAATGTGCATTCTGAATAATGTATTTCCCTACTAATTTGCAGAAGTCTATTGTTCGTTTTCTCATTAACAGTGTTTTCACTTACGTATTATATTTTATATCTGTTTAAATTCCCATTTATAAATAAATTTGCCTAATAAACAGGATTTGCTTGTGTGTGTTGCTTGTTAGAACATGAACCTACTTAATTTTAAACAGTAGACATTGACAGCACTATTACTATAAATATCAATTAACAATTTTGGCACAAACATGCAAATTACATCCAGTGAAATGATTGTCAATGCAAAAAATAAAATAAACAGGTTTATTCTGATATTATTCATCAGAATCTTTCTTCTGTCCATGAAAATGCTTTAATGTTTAAGTCTTTTTGCAGACAGTCATTTTAAGTGGCATTTAGTCCGCTAGGTGGTTACAGCACAGTAAACATACATAACTGAAAAATAGCAAACCGTACTAGTTGAAACATCACGTCAAATGTAAACAGAGATGTAAATAGCTGCGCACACTAGTTTGGCCTTGATACAGGGACAACTGTCACTGCATAAACACACAAACACACACCCACATTCAATATTGATCCGATGTTGTATTCACATACCAACAGCACACTGTGTACAGCACAACAGAGTTCACATCCCTTGAATATTCCAGAATGTGTGCATGCCAACCAAGGGTCAGGGCAGCTGATTGGCTGTTAGAGATAAATCTTCTGATTGGCTGTGTGCATTTGCTCTGGCACTGTGATTGGCTGAGACACAGAGATCTGCTTATGGTCTGCCTGATGGTGCCAGGAAGCTCAGGAGAATTCCAGAATAGCATTCCACCTACAGTTTGTACTCTGTACCATCTCCCTCCCTTTGTTACTGAAACATGTTGCTGGACTGTTTTTAGGACAGGCAGAAAACAGGAACTACCGTATCGACTCTGTGTACCAGTTGCACCAGCTCAGCTTTCTCTGCAGTGTGAGGCCGGGTTCACACCGCAAGCTGCAGCAGAGCAGAAGCAGCGCGTATTTTTTTCGGTGCCTATGTTAACAGATGAGAGCGTTCACACCGCACGCAGAAGCTGCGCGGCAGAGCGTTGCAGAAGCAGAGCAGAAGCAGCAGTGCCGCGATCGTTTCGGCGCTGGGTCTATTTTTGCAGCGCTGCTGACGCTCAGTTAAAGTGAAAGTACACATTTGATGGACAAAATAAATATGATTTCACACAAAAAGTGCTCTAACTGCACAAAAAAGCACATCTAGGGTGTTTTAACAAGAACTAGAGTATGTTACGAAAAGGAAATTAATATAAAAAAATATGTATAGAAGATAAAGTGACCATGGCCAAAATGATCATGATCATGGCCAAAATACACATGTACTTAAACGAAAATTTGCCCAAAATTTGCATTAATGATATCTACTGTGTTCTTAGCAAATTACATAAAAAATGTATGATATTTAAAACCACCTATTTTTCTATTTTATATTATAATTTTATTTTTAATATATATATATATTTTTACAAAATCTGTTAAAGTACTTACAGTTCTATCCAAAAATAGACTTTTTTGCCGAAATGCAAAAACAACTTTAAATAATTTATATTGCTAGCTTAGCCTTGGAGATTTATTTATTATTAGTAGTTGTCCTATTCTTTCATAAACAACAGCACGTGGTGTCACAGGCGGTGGTCTTCAGAGTGCACCTGGAAAGACAATAATGGACGACACTCGTCTCATTGTGGAAGTTGAGAAATATCAAGTTCTTTATGATCCACACAATGTACTTTATAAAGACTTGCAGGAGAAGGAAAAAGCATGGGATTATTGCATCTTATTGCAGATGGTAATTAATTTTATAGTGTTTTTGAAGCTTTCGCTGGCACACGAGCAAAAAACTCAATATTTGATTCAAAATTGATTCAATTGGAACCATTTATTTACAATTTCTAAATTACACATCAGCACACAAATAACAAAAGCAGGTGATACATGCATATATAATAAACAACTAAATTCTGATTTCAAGATGAGCAGGAAGTCAAGGCTGTGAACCATTTACAATACACATAATTTAAAACCGTTTATTAAATTGGTTTTCAGGGTGTTTTTTGGTAAATTTGATTGCAAACAAACCCAGTGACAAGATGGTAATATGCACCATGTTCTCTCCTACGTCGGTTAATGGGATGAACCCAAAGTCTGGGTCTTTTTAGTCTCCTTAATAACAAATATAGCGCGATGGCCTTTCTTCTTTCAACAACTACTGCACGGAAAACAAAGACAGCAAAACAAAGATCCAACAAAAGTAGGTAACAATTAAATTATTAATTAAAAAAGCTTCTTGCCTAGTCTTTTTATTTAAATGTATTTTAAATGGGAAATAAAGCAATGCGAACGTACCCATTATAGAGCACTCTGACCAAAATCTGCTGTTCAGTTGCGCGCTGCCTCCGCTGCCGGTGTGAAAGCAAAATAGGCGCGCGCTGCTTCTGCTCTGTCTACCTGCTGCTAACGTGCTGCTTCTGCTCTGCTGAAACTTGCGGTGTGAACCCGGCCTGAGAGTTACTCAGACTAGATCCTCTGCAACATGTGTCCTCTTTTGCAATTTCTTTCAGATTTAAAAGAATATTGCAGGTTCACTAGCTTTAGGAATAGCATCTGTAACATGCATTACAGACAAAATAAAATCACAGTTATCAAAAGTGCACAATGGCAGTCTATGGGGCAAGACATCACTACAAACATTAAAATACTCAGTTTTGTGATTAGAGCTGCAAGACTGATCCAAGACTGCTAGCTTGAGCCTAGCATGTTTTTATGTAAATGTGCTGGTGTGTGATTGTTGTGCTCACGTTTGCATCTTTGGCAGTGTCTGGCGTCTGACTCCTCATTCTTAAACCTGGGGCTCAAGTTGTTAAAGGATAGTTCACCCAAAAAAGACAATTTGATGTGTATCTGCTTACCCCCAGGGCATCCAGTCGTAGACCTCTCTCAACGACCAGCAGGTGGTGATATAAGACCAGGTTTACGGCTGTTCCTGTGTCTGTCCTCTTTTTGTTGTTTAGTCTGCTGTGCAGGGCAGAGGGCCAGGGGTGGCTGAGGTAAATTCCTTTGCTGTTACATCAGGTCGCCAGTAGACATTGACTCATCAAAGCGGTCTGAGATTTCCAGGGTCTCGTCTTGGAGCTTCTGCAGGAAACCGGCGGGCTTGGACGGCTAGACGGCTGTCTACAGTCTAGATTCCCAGATGTTTCTGGCTATCCCCAAATCTAATAGAACATTTCTGTTAGTAGAGTAGAGTTTTTGCATGAGGATATATGTATTACTGGCAAAAAAAAAATTAATTATAAATACATTTCAAATTTGAAAATACAATCAACACACACAGTTAATGCTGTTATTGTTAGTTGTGATTAGAATTATTTTAACTTCTGAATTTAATTTCATTTTCTTACTCTTACAGGAATATATATATATATATATATATATATATATATATATATATATATATATATATATATATATATATATATATATATATATATATATATATATATACACATTTTCTAGCCTGTGTTGGGAAACAACCCTCCAGTGGAAAACAGAGCAAGTACAGAAACACACACTAAAACAACAACCACATTACCCCTCTGCCCACCCCCCTCTCCTTCTTCGAAAGGTAAAGCAAAAATAAGATCATGTTTTGATGTTGAACTTGTTTTGATGGTGTTGCAGCTGAGCTGGGAAGTCATTCCTGTTTTCATCAGGCATACAGAGAGACCCCCTCCCACACTATCACATGTGGGCTTCTCAAAAACAAACCATCCAGCAGCGGCAGAAGGGAAGGGAGGGGACTTGTGTAAAAGGGGATGAAATTTGGAAAAATGCCAAGGGATGATTTGTTGGGGAGATGTTTTTGTGTACATGGATGATTACAGAATGGTTGCCTCATGTGGTGCTTTCCCCACAAAAACTCACAGCCCTGTCACCTGTCACCTGCTCAGTGCTGAGTATTGCTCTAGTTCAGCCAGACACGAGGCCACAAACCACAATAAACACAGCTGCTCAAATGTGGATGATTTTGTTTGCAGTGCTGCCACAATACTGAGCAGGACACAAACATGTCCAAAAACCCCACCGGGGTTGGCATTTTACTGCCCTGATGTGACATTGTGACATTTCCTACTGACATGGGGATATTCAAGGAGAAATACAAAGGGCAAAACGTGGTTTTATCTACTGAGAACTGCCTGGATTGTGATGATTCAAAGAATGGAGACGTAAATGCAAGTTTGCAGTTGTTTGTGAGAAACTACTTAACTTTTGAACACATTTCTCCTCATTTCTGGTGGAGAAAACAGGGCACCTTGTAAATATCACACACTTTTGAGGATGAGAAGTCTAAGGTTCAATCAAGTCACTCCTGTAGTACATTTCAGCTTATTCTACTTGTAGTGTATTTTTATTATTTCTGGATCAATCAGTATTTAAGGGATAGTTCACCCAAAAATCTAAATTCTGTCAACATTTTCTCACACTCAAACCTTTATGACTTTCATTCTTCTGTTAATTATTAAAGAGTATATTTTGAAATATGTTGGTAACCTCTTTGTTTAGTTTTGTATTGTTTACCATATATGTAAGTCAATGGGGACCATAAATTGTTTGGTTACATTGTTGTTATATATATATATTTTTTTTTATGTTGCAGAAGAAAGAAATGCATACAGGTTTGGAACAACCTGAGGTTGAGAAAATTATGACTGTAGGTGCATCTGAAATCACATACTCTATTGCTGCCCCTTGCCAGCTAAAAAAATAAATAAATCTTTGGGATCTGATGAGTTGTGCACAATAAGACCTGGAAAGTGTATTAAGAAAGTAAATCGCATCCACTTTGATTGGATGTTAACTTGAAACAATGCTTTTGATTTTGCAGGTTTCTTGTCATCTCTCTCGTCTGAGGGAGGAGTGATCTGTGATCTGTCCTCCCCCTCCCACACTGCGACCCACTTCTGTGTGTGTGTGTGTGTGTGTGATGGATGTTTATGGTCTAACCTTTAGTGAGATCTCTGCTTCTGTGAGAAAAGAAAGGGAGATTACTCGTTTGACCTTTCACTACTGACTTCAGTTATTCTGCAGTTGCTCTGATCTGCTGGATTGGACCACTTTATCTCCCCTCTTACTTAAAAAATCCTATTGCAGAAGTCATCATGAAGTCACCATCACAACAAAACACAATCAAAAGGTCATATTAGCATCTCACAAGAAACCAGTATGGGAATCTTTTTAACCTTTAATAATATCCAGCTTTTTAAAAACAATGCTAATCATTTTCATTTATAAACGTATATATGTTTCATCAGGCTGCTTTGCATGATTAATATGATGTGTCATATTCTCCATGGTGGGAGGCGTATGTAAAACAAAGGCTCAGGAAGGTGAAGGCACATAACTGGCATTCCTCTTCATAATAACTTTCAGTCACAGAACAGTCCGCTCTAACCGTCCCAGCTCCCGCTCTGCTCGCTCCCTCCGGCATACACACTCGGTTATTGTTAGCTGTGGAAATGTAGACTAATAGTTAGGGAATGCAGAATCCTCCCTGACAAAAAATGTGGAGAGAAATGCAGAAATATTTATGGAAAGAATGAACAGCAGGTTTCAGGGCTGAAGAAGAGAGCTGAATGCTGGAAATTCAATTAATTAAATTTAGGAGAGGCTGGAAGTTTTAGGATTGGGGTCAGAGAGGCTTTGTAAAGATTTCAGTCTGGACTGGGAATGAAAGAATGTGATGAAGCAGCAGAACGAGGAACGACACTGAGACACACTGTCCGTACAGTCACACACTGGTGGGATCTGCTCACATCTGCTCTTAGGTTAGTGTCTGTCTATCCATGCAGTCACACAATCCAGAAAAAGCTGGGCTTGGATCTGGCTGTCCATCCCATTTCACATGAAAATAGCGCTTCTCGTGAATTATGATATAAGCAGAAACAAGGAAATTAAAAAAAAAACATTTCGAATTCGAGAATGTTTGTGTTGTTTAAAGACTTGGAACTGATATTTAAACAGATCTCATAGTTCTTTAGAAACGTAAAATTCAACTGAACTCGATACAGTCTTGGTCTTGATATTATATACATGATTTGTTCCTGCAAGTTTGTTTGACCACATGACTTAATGCAGAAAAAATGAATAACCAGTGAACAAGTTAAAATTTCATAGATAGATAGATAGATAGATAGATTACTATTCTAAGTACATGTAACATGCACCAGGGACACTGTGAATCAAAGTGTAACTCAAGATACCGTAGCGATTCCCCTGCAAGATGTTTTTATCAGAAATTCTCACATTACTAAGAATCAAGCCCATCACAGCAGGACATGCTGTTTATGAAACTGAGTGTGAGATTCCTCTGAACACTGATGAATTCCAGATTTATCTCGCCTGCAGGTGGACAGCCACTTATTAAAGGAAAATTCTGGGTAAAGTACAAGTTAAACTCGTGTTAATCAACACTTTATGATTAATGTTTATGACGTTTACCATGGAAACTTATTTATACTCGCCCTGCAGATGCATAGCCAGTAAATTTGGTGCATGCAAGGATTCACGAAAGTGATGTAAATATAGGCATATAATGACTCTTTTGTAAAAAACAAAAAAAACAAAACAACAACAAGTGGACAAATTGTAGTTTATTACTGATTAGAAATTAAATGTGGACTTTTTTTTATTACTTTTAGATTACTTATGACTTAACACATAAGAACATTAATTGCAGTTTTTGTTATCGACATCATGAAGGGTATTAAACATTACATTATATTGGGGTTTCACAAACTGGGGTTCGTCACTTAACTGCAGGGGGTTTGTGAGTTTGTGAGAATCAACATGCATTGCTACAATTTCAACAATAGAAAATAGGCCTTTTGTGCATGAACAATTTTGCTTAATTTTTTGCTAAAAAGGTCTGAAAATGTACTTGTTTTCGGGCCATCCAAGATATAGATGGGTTTGTTTCATTATTGGAAGAGTGCTTGATCTGTGCATATTTCTCTCCTGATTCAGACGAGATGTCTTTTCCACTGGAGAAAGCAATGTTATAATAGACGACTTACATTTTAGGTGGAAGCAACAAAGTTAAAATGTCTTGATGGAATTGTTTCTTAAAAACACACGAGACGCTAAGTGCTGGAATGGTCATGTGGATTACTGTGATGCTTTTATCAGCTATTTGGACTCTCATTCTGACGGCACCCATTCAATGCAGGGGATCCATTGGTGAGCAAGTGATGCAATGATACATTTCTCCAAATCTGGTCTGATGGGGAAATAAACTCATCTACATGGATGGCCTGAGGATGAGTAGACTGTTAGCAAATGTAAATTCTAGGGGGCAAGTATTTCTTTAAATAAATCTCAAATGTATTAATATGCATTACTTTTTAAATATATATACAAAAGCAATAATGGATAGTTGAACTTAGAGCTATTATGCTGAAACCACATTATAAACTGGGCTAATTGCAGATTTTCTCTGTCCACATCTCCTGAATCTTCATTCATCAAACTCCTCAGAGACTCTCCCATGACCTGCGATGGAGGTGTCAACACCTTGGGATCTGGACCCCCAGTGAGGAGGCTTCTTCCCCCTCAGACAGAGTGATAGATCTAGCACCCTTGCACACACGCCCACCACCACCTTTAGCTCCAACCAATACACTTCATCTGATCCCTAAGAGTGACAAGGCACGCTAGCTGAGGTGTGAACTCTGTAATGACTCCGTAAAGCCTCCCTGTGAACGATAAGATTCCCTGCGGAGAGAGATATCCAAATAAAACACAGCCTACTGCTTCCCACATAGCATTATGATCGTTCATACTACATTCTTATTTGCTCTTTGAGGATACTTGATTTATAGCCATAACTGCTTTAGCTATGATCACAATACAACATACCCAGCTAACAAGGCTCTCTCAAAGCTATGAACGAATCTTCTTCAGGTAATGTGAATATAACATTTGTTTAGAGTTATCGGGTCTTATGTTAATAATGCTTTAATAATGTTCTCAAAACATTGGCACAATCTTATTATTTTTATTATTATTATTATTATTATATTATTTCCTACTGTCCTTGTTTCAGAACATTCCGAGAACATTCAAAAGTAATGCTCCCACATTTACACAATGGAATGTTCCCTTAATGTTTTGATAACATTCCAAAATTAAGTTTTTAGAACTTAATGGGATCATGAGCTTAAACAAGGAAATTTAATGGAATGAAATGAAGCCTAAAACGTTATTTTATTATTTGCTAACCTGTTAGCAGTTCCACACACACAACTATTTCATGACTTCAGAGGTTTAACAGTCTGAGGTCACTATAAAACTGTCATTGAATAATAAACAAAAAAGTGTGATTTTTGTGGCAAATCTTTAAAAACAAATTTGTGTTAGTTAGTAACGGCGTTGGAATTTTCATAAGGGTAAGTAAATAAGGGTGAGTAAATGTATTTAATAAATAGTGATAATATTTATTCAAATTAATATTTACTTATTTTTATATTTTCCGTTTTAATTTGAAAGTTTTAGTAATTTGTAGCATTTTTATGTAAGTCTATAAAGTTTTTATAAATTTGTATTTACGTTTTAATCATTTTTTTTAACGGTATATTATATTATATTATATTATATTATATTATATTATATTATATTATATTATATTATATTTTATTATATTATATTTAATATGCATTTTCTTTAAAGTAAGAGATTTTTTGTTTTTGTTTTTTTGAGGTGACCTGAAACATCCTTTTTTATTCAAAAGATCAAGAGAACTCTATTAGTTCATCTTTATATATGATTTTTAAACTAATATTTTCTTTTATACACTTTTTGCGCTTATATGGCTTATGCCTTGGCCATTTTAAATGGTTTCTGCAGTTTCATATTGTTCTGTTTAACAATAAAAACAAACATTTGATTGCTGCTTGCACAACTTTCAAACTAGCAGTGTGTTTCCTATCTTCCTCTTCCAGTAACCCACAGATTTCTGCAGGGCTGCATCCTGGTGCTACACCACAGTGCAAAAACTGGCATGCGAAATGTTTTCAAAATCCAAACACATGAAAGCTCATATCTGCTAAGAATCCTCTTGAGTGGATTTTCCTCCAACTAATATCTTTTCATTAAGGCGACGTGCAGCATTTCAGAGATGGACAGTGACTGGAACATGTTGCAAACAGCTGAAATGCTCACATCTGGATGCATAACTTTTGGATATGGATACTCTTACATGAACTCATTTGCATGGCTTGTGAAGAATCCCAGTGAATGTGAAGCTCTGAGAGCCAACAGTAAACCAGAATTTTACATTTTCTGAAGAAAACATGGTGCTTTCCCAATCAAAAATCCATGGTCAGGACGCAGATGGTGTGAGTGATTTGAATTCTGTTGCTATCTAGTTGCTAGAGTCTTCTGGGTGTTTTTTTATGTGAGAAAAGAGCTGAGTTTCTCTGATGCTCTGGTAATTATGATTTCCTCCCACCTGGTTATCTGTATCATAATGTGTACATTAGTCATGCTAACACAATTTATTATTATTATTTTTTAAATAAATTAATACTTATATTCAGCAAAGATACATTAAAATGAAAAAAGTAACACTTTTATAATGTTACAAATGATTTCTAATTCAAATGCTGTTGTTTTGAACTTTCTATTCATCAAAGAATCTTGAACAAAAATGTTTTGCAATATGTTTCTTGAGCGCTAAATCAGCATATTTCACAATATTACAGTTTTTACTGTATTTTTGATCAAATAAATGCAGCCTTTGTGAGCTTAAGAGACCTTTTTTTTCAAAAAATAAATAAATAAATTCTTCCCAACCCCACATTTTTTAATGGTAATGTAATCTTATCCCATGTATTCTCCCTGAGACTGATTGCATTAAGAAAGTTTGAGCATGCATTTTACCATCACAGTAATAAAAAGGCTTTATGTACTTGCAGAGCAAACAGAAACTTACCCTCAATGCTGTTCGATGGAAAATATACTTGCATAACAACTTGGATGCTCTTGATAAATCTATCCGGACACCCAGCGATCATTAGTCCACACATTTAACAACTCAAAAACCAAGAAGAGAGACATCTAAGATCATGTATTTAGCAACTAAACTAACAGCCTTGACAGGTAGAATCCAGTGTCTCAAAGCAATATTTCATCCCAAAGCCAAATGTTGAAAGGCAGACATGTCATGTGCCACAGTCATGTATAGTGCTGTTGAAATATACACAATCTGACCTTCTCAGTAGATCTCTTAATGTGAGAGGTGAGAGAAACGGCTCTCCTTTACGGGAGTCAGAGGTGAGATCATTCACAGCAAAGCCGATGATTATTTTACTGACATCTCACCTGGAATCACGCTGACTGAAGTCTTTATGGTCAATGCAGTTTAGAAGTGTGAGTACTTCATGTTTTGATCACCCTCATTAGATGTTAACTGTATCTGTATGCTTCTTTCTTCATGTGGATCTTAAAGGAAATTAACAAAATGTAAAATTTAGTGTCTAATGCACTGAATCCCAATCGACAGGGTTATGATGCAGATTCATTTGCAATAAGACTAAACATCCTTCTTATTACATGGCTACTTAACAAATAAAAAAAATCAATGACAATTGCAAATACACACCCACAATTGCAGCTGTGGTAAGCATGAACTGAAAAGATAAGAGTAAAAACAAATAAACTATATTTTTCATTCATTCTTAATGAAGTACTGAAATCTGTTTTGTACCTTTATAATGCATTGTTGTCATTAAAAATATCTTTACCACAAACTCTAGTAAAAATAATAGTATATAGAAGGTGCACAAAGTCTCATGCAGACAAACACACAAAAACAAAACAACTAAACACTTTTGAAAAAGTAGATAAATGTAATAGTTTGAGCTGAAAGTAGGCTACTTTATTATGTGGGAAGAAAGACGCTGCAGATCGTCACAAGGTAATAACAATACTATTCCTGCTACAATATAATTCCACATCCCTGCGATCAAAATAATGATTTGACGAGGACACTGTAAATGTTCCCGTGCTGGGGTAGAGGTGTGAATGCAGGTCTGTTTTCTGAGAGGAGACTTCACACTCCTGCAGATGAGAGACCGGAGGGGGCCGAGAGCCGCTCCAATGACACTCAAATAAACATCTGATGCTGCGAGGAGACCCTGAGAACTGACTGGCCTGCAGAGGAAGATCATTCAGAGAGAAGCTTTAGTACTACTATTGCTCATGGTTCAGTGACTTGACTCTCATTATTAGGTGTTAATTAAAGGGATAGTTCATGCCAAAAATGAAACATCTGTCATTTACTCACCCAAACCTGACTTTTCTGAAAAACACCAGTGGCTGCATCTCTCATACTTATTCGCTATACAGAAGGCAAAAACATTATGTGACAAAAGAAGTATGCACGAATTCACAAGAGTACATACTCTTTTGCAGTCATGAAGTAATTACTAGTTCAATCAGGTCCACTTCCGTCAAGTATATTTATGAGAATTATAATTGCATACAGTTAGTGTTTGCGGTACGGTTATGTTCTGGGTAACACTCCACACGCCTGTCCATGCAGCCATGCCTGGACAGAGTGGGGAGAGCAGCAAGACAAACCCGCCTGGGGTACAGAACAGAACCATTATAAGCATATATATAATTACAATTTACAATTATGTGAGTTGTAAACAAAATGTGAGAGACTGCTTCCAATGAAGAGACTGTAAAGAAAAAACAAATTTAGATCGGATTACTGGTTCAGTTGGTGGAGTTGGGGTTGAAGGAGGGAGTTAACTGCAAGCAACAATGCGATGAAATAGACACTGAAGAATGGGAATTTAAATAGATTGCATAGCTGACTGTCAGCTGATGCAAGCGTGACTTACGTGGCCTGACTGAACTAACGCGATGCTCGATATAAAGCATCTACTTGAGGGTTTGTGATTTCGGTCGCAGCCATTGTCTCCTGTAGATGCTTCTGTTCTTTGTTTTTCTCGTGGTTTCCTGTTAACCTGGGTTTGTTCTATTATATCAATAAATCTTTGCTACATCATCATGTAATGCCTCGGCATTCTGAAAAACAATAATACAAATAATTCATGCAAAAATATAATAAAATGCACTTGGTTTATACAGTCGCTTGAATAGCATGCATTCTATAATGAGCAAAAAAAAAATGGCAGTATTGAAAAAAGTGAAACATTCTTGAAAATAACTTAATTTAAATCAATTAAAGCTGCTATTTCAAAAACAACAAAAAACAACAACAACTTTTGTCCATAAAATTAGAGTCATGAGGTGCAAAGAAAAATGATATAAAACAAGATATTATGTCATAAAGAGGTCAGTAAGTTTCTTAAAATATATTTTGACCCTTGTGACGAGGGCGGGGCGAGAGCCGTGGGAACGGAGCGAAGTCGGTGGAGTGATTGGGAAATGAGCGACACCTGCTCCACTCACCAGTCTCGAGTCCCACGGAGGAGATCGGAAGGATACAGAAGAGGAGCGACGACAGTGAAGGACGAGAGAGGACCAGGCCTGGAGTTTATTCTGTGTTTGGTTTTTGTTTGTGCGCGGCAGTCGTCCGCGAGGGGCTGTCGCTCTGTTTTGTGTTTATTTTGGTTATTAAAGTTTGATTTAAGTGTTCGCCGTTTCCCGCCTCCTTCTTCCCGTGATTATGAAGTTTGTAAATTATTACAACCCTTTTATGACAATAAGGCGTAATGCTGCATCAGTTTGTAAAATGTCCAGGTGCAACCACTCAAAAACCTAACGAGAGTTAAAAATGTTTAAGAATAACTCTTATTTAACATATGTGGACATTTTGAAACCTAATTAAAAACGATTTATGATTAAGATACATAGATCTGCACATCTGCATGTATTCAAGTAAACTGTGTAATTACTTTTTACATGATGACTGGCTCAACCTGGCTTTTTAATTTAGCATCACATGTGCTCTTCCACTGTAAACCTGAACCGCACTGAACCTGCAGAACCATTAGACCCTGAGAGAGAAAGAGAGAGGGTGAGCAGGATGGACAGAGGCCATGTGGGCAGATGTGTGTGTACGTGTGTACGTGTGTGTGTGTGTGTTAGCAGGGGTGTCAGTGGGCAGACCGTATGTGTACAGTAGCGAGGTGAAAACGATCCACCGAGCTGCTTGTACACTCATCTCCGTAGCTGCGGACTCCATGGTGACTCAGCCGCGTGTCACACACTTGCACTATGCCGAGTATGCACTAGCTCTGCTTTCAAAGCCCTCCTCTCTGCACCCACACGGAAACCAACAGCCCCTTCCTCTACCACTTCTCTCACTTTCTCTCACTGCTTGCCCTCCATTTCTGATAAACAAGACCACTGTGGCAGCCAGTCTGCACATCGGGATTTTTATTTGTATACAGAAAATGCAGAGCACTGGAAAGTAACTATTAGAACCTGCAACAGACACATCATCAGATATAAAGTTTCACCGTGAGATATAAATTATCGGTTAAAAAAAAAGTCACAGTTGTGAGATATCACACAGCAAATGTGAGAAATAAAATCACAATTTTGAGATGTAAAACTGCAATAATAGTGCTTTTTCAGACTTATTTTTTTTATTCATACTTACCAAAAAAAGTGACTATGTATTTATCCATAAAGCAGTTTTTACATGCTTTATGCTTTTACATACATACAGTTCAAACCCCACACATAGGAAGGACATTATTGCACAACCAGAAGTTTTCTGTGGTAAGTGAGAGCATGCCACAGATGTTGTTGAAAGAATACAGGCCAACCCAGAAATTTCTTTCAAATATTTGAATCATGCTGAAATGTTCTCAGATCACCTAATCTGAGGTCCCTGCTACTGATGTTGTGTTTGGTTAAGCATCTTATTTTCCCCTGGCATTCACTGACACAATTTGTATTATTACGGGAACTTGGGGGCCCGGTCCATTGATGCAGCTCATATCAAGAGTAAATCTGAAAGTATGAGACAGAAGATAGAACTGAGACAGATTATCAGTGAATTTTCAGTCTTACACACCAAAAATACCTGATGACAGAAATATGGCCATTCTGTGCAGGGCTTCAGGGGCTTTTCTTTATCTTGGTAAACTCTTATTTAAAGTCTCAACATCAGTCAGTAGAGTTGTAAAGGGAACTTCCATTCAGGGGGCGAGATTCAACTTAACTTTATCATTATTGTATTTTACATGTGCAGCATATCCAGTGCAAATTAGCTAAATCACTGGAATATTTTAATACAATATCCATTATTACTTGTACTGTATGTTTGACCTTGATTCTGTGTTCTGGCAAATTTGATATTGTTTTGCTAGTTTAAATGCTTGTTAATGTTACTGGACTAAAATGTACTGATTTTGCTCACACAATTTCTCACTCTCGTTCTATCTCACACATTTTTTTGATGATTTTTGTACCGTTTCGGGATATTTTTCCTACAACAAATTGCTTATACTGTATATTTCTCGTTAAGATTTTTTTTTTTTTTTTTTTTTTACTAAATATTGAATTAAATATTCCAATCAACTTCTTTTCTCTCAATTTACACAATTTTATTTCAATTTTTGTTTTTGGAACTGGTTAATTATAGGCCTCATTGATCTGAGTCAAGTTATTACAGATAATACTCTTTTCACCCCAAATTTGACATGCACAAATTCAGATTAATGAGAAATACAAAGAAAAGCAAAACCTGCTAACTGAAAGAAAACAAGTTGACAAAGAGTTTAGTTATTTATATTAATGCATTTAAGCTCACGAAGAAAACAAATGCAAAATGCACAGGTGCCGATGATTGACAGCTCTCTTTCTTATTGGACATCAGTTCAATACAGTCCATGAATAACTTCAGGGTAAATACTTCCATCCTAAGATGTTATCATCATTGGAAGTGAAAATAAAATGCAAAGAAATACCAAGAATTCAAAACAGGCACCTGTTCAGACAGTGCAAACCCACTGACCCAGTGTCCCATATCTGCAGCTGTGTGTCTAAACACTTGACAGTTGGCATGTTTGCAGCACTTTTAAGTTTACAGTGTTGTATCACCGGTTTCTAAGTGCAGCGAAAATCTCTTGTGTTTGCCTTGCAGTCTAACTGGTATTTTTCACTTTCTTCCTTATTGTTATTTTCCCTCACTCTTTCCCACCACCTGCCAAATCATTATAGCTTAAGTGCAGCCCTCCTTCCGTCCATCTGTTTCCTTCTATTTTTCTCCTTTACCCTCCAAGATGCAGTTCAAAGTTACAAGCCGAGTTAAACATCTTTTTCTTGATCTACCAGGCTGTTTTCTTCGGAAAGATTTATTCGATTGGAATATACCTTGTAAGAGCAATATTAGTAAACTAATTTTATCACAGCATGTGCATTCAACATAACGGTATCATTTATGATTCACGCTAACTGGGAATGTTTAATAGGGAACTTTTCTGTCCCTCAGTGACGTCTTTTTAGAGTGCAGTTGGTGATGATTCAGCGTAGTTTAGACTGCCACTCGCTGTAGGAAATTTATCTTTGAAGTATTAATGTGCAGTTATTTTCCTCATGTTTGTAATTTGCAAAACAATTCATCTGAGTGATCATTTCAGTTTTATCAACATATGATAATGAAGCTGAAATGGCTTCATGTGAGCTAGTAGCTCACTTTAGTAAATAAAGTTTTATGAATTAGGTTATTATTAGGTCTGTTTTAAAATCATGAGACAAGATTATCATTATTTTGTTGTTTTTTTCATATGGTTATGATGTGATTTGAATTGCCATATTTATCTCTTGCATACACACTGCAGCTAAATGTGTTGTCAGTTCACCTTTTATTGCTTAATCCTGTTCTGAACACACACTGTTCAGAAACTTACAGGAGTGACAACTGCATTCAACCGAATTGAAAAATTAAGAAAACTCTCCGCTCTGTGTTCGGAAAAGAACTGAAAATGACGTATTTAAATGTGAATCAGAGTTTTGTCTATTCTGTATGTGCGGTGCAAGAAATGACAGGGTGTGTTTTGACTCAGTGTTGCCAGATCCTAAAAATTATAAAACAAGCCCTTATTAAACTCAATTTATAAGCTATTAAATTTATTTTAAGCCCCTCCCCTTCAGCCACCTGCATTTATTGCACAACCAGTTCCTGTCCCAAGTCTCACCTTATATTTATTGGAATATCATGAATATAAAATAGGATGCACACCATTTCATAAGTTTCAACTCATCAGTATTCTTATGTTATTTTACAGTCTAAATTTACGTTTGTTTCTGGGAGTACAAGTGGTCTCACAGATGTGAGTCATCCTCACTGCAGGCGAACAAAAAAACACACAAACCCAATCACACATGCAGTGATGACATCAGAGCGGGCCTGCTGACCTCATCGCTGCAGATCTCATGAGAGGTGAGTGAGTGTGTGTGTCAGGCTTTAAGATGGAGTAGGAGGGAGAATGACACCCCCTTCCAGACCCCCACCCTTCCCTACCCCGAGGGTCTTACAGGATTCAGAGATTATAGAGAGCTGCTCTGGAGTAAGATGGGTTTGCACATCCTCAAACAGAATAATTGTTGATATGCTGTACATATAAATCCTGTTTAAATCTCAGTGTGTAAATGCAGCTAGCAGAAGCCTGGTGCCTGGCTAATTGAGTGTTATATCACAAAGTCATACTACTGACTATTATGCAAATTGCACCTGAGAGCACTGTAATGACTAGGACATTTAGGTTTTCATTGTCATATAGGCCTCAGCCTTGCAAATCAGCCAAGTACCTCCTTTGATTTGCCACATTGGTAGTAGATGAGCTTTAATCAGTTTGTTAATGGAACAGCTGAATGAACTGTGATAACAGACTGAGATTAAATTATCTCTGTAACCCTGACAATAAAACAGAAGAAAACCTTGAGTGGCTACCATAGCAACAGCCCTCTTTTTGCTTTATTAATGTTGGACATAGGCCATGTTTGGTGAAACTGGAAGAGATAACAGTAGCTATTCTCACAGCTGCACATACAGTATGTAGACACATATATGCATTCTCCATAGATAAATATGTACATTACTTAAGCATATATCACATATGTGAATGCAGAATTGCACATGCATTCACGTTTTTGCACACACATGTACCTCCACACATCTCAATTAGTCGCTCATACACTTTAACTGTCGCCATTCACCTATTATCTTACAAACATATTTTCTCTAATGCAGTTCTAAGGGAAATATCTGTGCTTGAATAGTTTTAAACAAATTTAACTGGAAATTATGCTTAAAGTATGCTTCCTGCATGCCAGTTGGTTTAAATAGCATGAAGTACTGTAGCATGAAATGCTATTTATGGGTCAAATAGCAAGTGTGATAATTTGGCTATATTAATTTTTATTTAAATATACATTAATATAGAGTGCTGCAGCCAGAGAAGACTAATGGGTTCCCTTAAGATTTTCCTTATTTGTTTTTAAAAGTTATTATTATCATTATTATTAATGAATCAAATAAGTTATATGGCAAACATAACTTGACGACACTTGGACGTTTTTTGTACAACAACATAGTATGCATCCTATGTCCCAGCTGATTTAAATTGCATGAAGTGTAACTGTTTAATACAGATGTGATAATTGGTCTAATAACAATAAATTGGCTATATGTTCATTTACATATAGAACAATTAATTTAAATATACATCAAAATGCTGCACCCGTGAAGCCCAGAAGACCATCGCCATCATGGTTTTCCTATGAGGTTATGATTGAATCAAATCACTATCTTCTTGTTTATCACTGTAAAGCTGCTTTAAAACAATGTGTACTGTATAAAGCTACTTAATGAAGGTGACTTAACTTCAGTTAATAAGTAAAATATGGCCTGAGGTAAACAAAACTTGACTTTAGGCCTACTTGACATTTTGTTGTAGCCTACAACCACAATTACTCACACCCGAGCATCCTTAGCTGCTTTTTACAAACAAATATTTGTAAGAACAAACATAACTGCACCAAAATTCACGTTTTCAGTATGAGCATGTGCAATTTAAGTTGAGGAGACCTACGTTGTACCATTATCCTATCAAAAACATTCCTGGAGGAATTGGTCTTCCAGGTTTTGACGTCTGGAGCGATTAACATATCTATATTTATGTGAACATGTGGTAATTGATATTAGCCTATATATTTATTATTATGAGGTGAGTGGCTGTGTGTCAAGTTCACTGCTCAGCCCACTGTGTTACGTAGCGGAGAATCTCGCTGCGTTCAGTGTGGGTGAAGCTGTGACGACTGACGCTTGATCTTTGCTGAGGGGGATTGCCTCGCGAGTGGGCGGGAAACTGAGACCGCGAAAAAACAAACAGCCATGCGCGCTCTGAAGCGGAACTTTCTCGTGCGGTTACCATGACGCTGAGAGTGGGCGAATCCCGCCATGTCGCGCTAGCGCGGCTCGACCGCTGTCTTGGTATTTGTTTGAGGTAAACGGAGCGATTCCAGAGGTTTGTGTGTGTCTCTGTTGTGGGTGCCAGGGTACTAGATGCGGTTTAAGAGATGATAAAGCTAAGATCTTCAAGATTAGGGTTGTGCTGACCTCGTGACGTATGAAGCTTTCCTGAAACATGGCAAAAGTGTCTGACTGCTATCGTTGAGAGTTATGCTTTCAGTCAGATGGTCCAGTGGTTCTCTCTGAATTCAAATTCAACAATTTTATTTTGTGTGCTGTGAAATGTTTTGCCATTTCAATACCAAAATGATAAAGACTTAAATAGTGCAACTAGGGGCCAAAATAATTTCCTGCAGATACATGTGTTATTATGCCGGTGTGATCATTCAACATATTTACTGGAATGGCCTACACTTCACTAATTTTAAAACCTGAATGAAGATTTATTTTTAATACACTTGCTGACTTTGTAAATGATTACAGGAAGACTGGACATCATACACTAATGACTTTGAATCACAGACTTCCAGACTTTCTAGTTGTTTATAGAAAGGTGTGACAAATGAAAACAGTACGTGTTCTAAAATCAGCTCAAAATATCAAACATGTTTAGTCTCCAACATGTCAGAGTCTGACATTCAGCAACTTTAGTGCCAACTTCTCTAGACTGTCAAATCAGTGCACAAATCTGTAAAAGTCATGTATATTCTTTCAACTGTTAGTTTAAGAATTTCTGCTAATTCTCGTGCTACAATACAAGTAAACCTGAGCACAATAATACTGCGTCATAATGAACATGCTGTTTTTTACCTGTCATCATTATTGTAAAAAGTGCATATTTTCATATTAATTTTTTTTTTCATTGTTTTCAGATAAACTGTCCCTACATGCAGTACAGTTTTCACAAGCTGCACTCAGTGTAAATTTATTTCAGTGTAAAATAATTTCAAACCCATTTAAAGTAATCAGATCGAAAGTGATTTGCAATCTGACACCGCTAGTTATGAGTCTTAACAGTTGATAGAAAATACACATGACTTGATTGCTGCAATATTATCAGAGAAAATGATTCTCAGGTTGGTATACATTAATCTTCTGAAACACTTCATAATGAAACGCGTGAACTCAAGCTAGTAAAGAATATGTTTTGGTCCAAACGTTAGGTTGTTTCCCAATAGCGTAGTTTATAGTGAATTCAGGACAGTTTACCCAAATTAAATTTTCTGTTAGAACTCTTCGGGAATATATATGTTTTTATGCATTCAGTCAATAAGTTCAATTCACTTTCCATATTGTTATAGGCCTAGTTGCATGCTTTCTATTCCTCAGGTCCTGAATCTGGCATTAAATTAAAGTAATTTCTCTACTTTACTAGTATTTGTTGACAGGCTGCATACATGCAACTTTTTGAAAACAAATTTCACCTATAATATATTACCTATATTACCACAGTAACCACAGTGATCTCATAAAAAACAGTTTTTAGAAAGAATAACAGATTTATACCCTAACTGTGCATTTAAAACGAGCAGCTCTTTACCATTTTATGCATCACTCTCATTTACCAGAACGTTATGAACCTGTGTGCGATTGCACTTGCTTGCACAATGTTGTTGCTGTAAATGCCAGTAATCAGATTACACTGTTTGTTAGCAAAGCGATTAGAAGAGCACCTCCTGTTACTCTTGCAGGCTTCACATTTTAACAGATCAATAAATGCCCTAATGACACAGAAGAGAGCACATTTTGTTAGAGAGGAAAACAGAGCAGAAGGGAGGGGGGAGTGGAAGAAAGATATTTCAAGACTATACTGGAAGTCATGTGGTATTTCCACTAGAGGACCCTCTACTTCCTGGTTTCTGCCGAAGCCCCACCCCTGCCCTAATATGGTCACTGTTGAGAGTAGCCTGAACATTGTGTCACTGTTGAAATTCTGCAGCTCCTTCTTTCTCAGCCCCTCCCCCGTCTCCTATCTACACTGTTTTTGTTGTCTGGCTGTCCTTTACAAGCGACTGCTTGTTTTTTCATACAGGACGTCCTGCCCTTGCATGTTACATTTGAAAAGTGCTATTGTTAGGATAATTGAAATATTGAACTTTTATCTGCTGTAACACAAAACAATACAAAACACAAAACTCTTGCATATTGAATAATATACTGCAGTAGCATGAAGAAGAATTTTTCTTTCTCATTAGAAGTCACCAAAGTTCACCCCGCAGGACTGGTATTTGTATTTCCATAAAATGTGAATTCCATATTTGCATAGAGAGTCTTGTTGCACGTGGGGAATTTCTTGTCTGAGTAATGCAAATAATGCTTTGCAATGCATCCAAGTGACTGAAAATTTAGTGCATCATTTATGGAAATTGTTTAGTATTGATCAGAACTACTTATTTGCCTCTCCAGTTATATGATAATATAACTGGATTTAGTTGATATGGTAAAATAACATTTCAGTTTCTCAGCACATGAAGTAATTAGTTGGGAGAAATAAACAGTTGTACACACGGCTGTACAAATGCATTGATACTTAGCAATTAAATTAGTATTCACATGTGCAATGACCTTCAAGAGAACAGCAAATAAGAGTAGATGAGATGAGTAATTCATGTCAAATGTGAAGATTAGTTCATAATCTGTTTTCTGTAACATGCCTGTGGTGCTTTCCAGCAGCTTTCTCTATAGGGTGAGAGTTGTTTTAGAAAACCACAAACTTTTAAATTTGATGTTTGTGACTGCATCAGAGGACTCTGGACTTTCGTTATAAGCCAGGCTGCCATGTCACAGTCATCTTATGGAGATCACTGCTGTTTTTATCTGTAACCTTATTGTAAACACTCTTCACCTACACTGCCCGTCAGCATCGCCCACTTACTGAGTGGGTTTTTAGGATGGCTCTTGTGTTTCCAGTATGAGAGACCTTTGAAAGGAAAGCCCACATGTATGCAAACACGCAAGCACAAACACTACGTTTTGCACAGCTGATGTTTGCTCTCTCATTCAAATGAGATACAAGGGATTGCCTGGACGGATATGAAAATGAGATACAAGAGGAAGAAGCTTATGGTGAATGAGGTTACTTTGGTCTGCATTAACTCTGTATTTACCTATAACTTACAGTTGCAGCCTTAAAATTGCTTACAACGGTTTGATAATATTCAACTCTGGTATTTTGTCTGGCCAGGGTTGATATTGAAGTTCACCTTGGTGCTTCAACTGTGTCCAGGTTTTATGATCATGTCACAGTTTTTTTATTATTATTATTATTTGCATATAGAATTGGTGTCTGAGAATAAAGTCGGCTCTTTCGTGGATTTTGGCTTTGTAAAGTTTTCTGTGGTAATTTTTTTTTAGAAACTGAGTCTTCAGGGTGAATCCCCTGGTTTTCACCCACTATCATCTTCGCTGATGAAGTCTGTATATGCAGTCATAATCATAAAGACTTCTTTAAACACTGACCAAATGGGCTACCAAGATATGTCCTTTTTGGAAATTTGACAAGTCATTAATTTCACTCACAACTTGTACTAAACATTGCTGAACCCAACTTATACTACAGTACACTGACATATAACTAAGAAAATACAGACAACAAAAATATTTGTTTTTTTTTTTTCACTGTAGTCTACACAATTTAAATGAACCCCTACAAGAATGGGTGTTCATATTATTTTGACCGAGGTTTCAAAGTTATGCCCTGTTGACATCTCTAGTTCTTAGATATTCACTGTCTCTCACCTCCTCCCATTCCACCTGTGCTGAGCGTGTGGAGTCTCGCAGTAACCGTGGGCGTTATGCCCAGGTCAACACATCGCAGTATAGCAAACTTTAAAGTGTTCCCAGGGTGCAGCTCAGATAACTCCTGCATCTGTCTGCATTAGTCTGTTTGAAGGATTAAATGTCCTCACGGAACAGAACTGAGGTCAGATCTGATGCTTTGCAAAGATTTGCATAGAACAGTCAATGTGATTTAACTAAAAACAATAGCACTGAACCTATTTGCTTTCCTTTCAAGAGTATTTCTCAAAGGAGAGAGCGGGAGAGAGTTTGGGCGTCTTTGTGGAAAGTTCCGCACATGTAGTGCATATGCAAATTTTCTGCTCAAGGGAACATTTTCTTCCTTAACAGAAGTCACCAAAGTTCATTCCAAAGGATACTTCTTTGCATAAAAATGTTGGATTGGTATTTGCATAGAGAATCTTTTGAAGTTCACAAGTGCACATGGGGAATTTTTTTATACTCAAACTCATACTCAAATTAAATGTAGGACGGTTTGTAAAACGTGCTGATCTATTAATTACAGATTTTATATTTATATTTATATTTTATATATAATAAAATTCATGACCAAATGTATTTGGTTTTCAATTTCAAGATAAAATGCAATAATCAGAAAATAACCATATATGTTTTCAGCAAAGCCACAAGTAGATTCATCCACATTATTGGTTAATGCTACATAAAACATGATGATGATCCAGTCCGTTATAAAAAATCTTCCTGGGAATTGCATGCACCAGCATGTTTTTCCAGCCTCTGTTCTCACACTTTTATGGAAGTTTCACACACAATTTTTTTTTTCTCCATAGGGAACAAAGCTTTCCCTGAATCCCAGTATTCTCTTTCTAGGTGGAGACATGTAGTTTCTGCCTGTGGGCGAGAGTTCTTCAATCAACTGGAGCTGTTTTCTTTCTCTGCCTGGCCTGCATGACTTGTTTTTCCTGCTGCAGTCCCAGAGGAACTAGTTTGTGTTTCTGAATGCAAGTCTGCCTGCGAGGTGCTGAGGACTTGCGTGTGTGAGAGAGAGAGAAAGAATGAATCTCATTCCTGCTGTAACAGACAGAAAGTGCCATGTCTGTTAAACTCAGCAGGCCTGTTCTGTTACCCTACTTTTAAAACAACTGTTGTCATCATTTATAATGGATATTAATGCTCAGATATGCTTGGTATTTGTGCCTTTTACCTAGCACACAATGTACAATTCAGATGCAGTTTCTGTAAATGTCTTTAATGGAATGTTGTTGGAAAATGTGAATGCTGCTTACCAGTGCAAAAGTTGAGACCACAATCCTAAGGTTTTCTGGACATTAATTTACTGATCTATGTCAACATATCCAATCGAATCTCTATGATAGTCTGGTCCTTTGATATGGCACCTTCCTTCAATGTCAAGTCTATAGGGTTTTTATAATTTAATGCAGGGCCGTTCTTAGTGTGGTGCAACTGGTGCTGTCGCAAACTGACCGAGGTCCATTATCTAATGTAGTGATGCACAGAGGATCGAGCAGCTTTTTGTTGGTCAACGCAGCAAATCTATGTGACCATCTTGAACCCAGTGCAAAATCTGCATGGGAAAGTTTTTCATTCTCAAGCAGGGGCGCTGCACAAGATCCCGGGCCCTATGCATAGGCAGTCCTAATTGGCCCCCCTCCCCTTGAAAATATATATTCCAGACTTTTCAAGGGCCCTCTCTTCCTTCCTTCTCTTCTGATCATATAAAATCCTTTGTGTTACTCATCAAAGATGTTTCAAACTTTGAGCACATTGTCTAAAGTAGGAGGTTCAAGGTTAGTTTCACTTACAAATAGATCAGTGTACAGTATGGAGAAAGGCACTCAGCACATTGCTCTTTTAATAACAACAGCAAGTCAAACTGAACATTCATAAACTTTTTCTTTGTGAAAGTTTCCCTTTGAAATACCAAATTTCTGCACTCAGTCCAACATAGCCAAGAAATACTCATTTCTGGTATAAGGTCGGTGCTGTCCACCCTGCTTATTTCTGAATCATTTGCCTTCATCTGTGTTTCCTGTTTTGAGTAAGGCTATATGCAGGTGGTGGGAAATCTCATGCTTGCACTCTTCTCTCACACCCACATTGTGCCCCCCACAACAACACTGCAGAAGCAAAAACATCTGCTGTAGTCTGTGGGAGAACAATGAAATAAAACTCAAAGCCCAGAGCCCAACACAAACATAAAATCTTAGGGTTTTTAGGGTCTTTCCTTTTCTGTTGGTGGATGAAACTGATGTCAGCCGCTCTGTGTGAAGACTGTGAGAGCTGAAATTATATAAGAGTTCACATGACTAACGCTGTGAGGGGGTGCTTTAGGAAAACAAGCATACTGTATGTCTGATAGCTGTGCTTCCACAAGACCTGATCTCCACCTTTTGGAGCATAGCCCTTGGATGGCCAATGTCCTACAGAGTTTAGCTTGCCTGGAAGGTTCTAGTTTTTGTAGATCTTGATTAGCTCAATCTGGTTATGTTTAAATAGGGTTGGTGGTAAATTCTGCAGGACAGTAGCCCTCCAGGAACTGTCTTGAGCCCCTTTCACACTGCACGTCGGACCCGGCAAATTGCCGGAGCATTGCTGGGTCGCCTTCTGTGTGAAAGCAAACACATCCCGGGATTGATTCCGGCATTGAACCTGGTAACATTGCCGGGTTTAAACTGGGACGAGCGCTGTGTGAACAAAAGGCAGATCTAATGCCGTGTCGAAGTGATGACGCGCGTTATCTTTTATTTTGAAGGAGGATCAACATTCGCGAAGAAAAAATATGTGCAAACTGTAATGAAGGAGAGAACAGTTAGTGTTCTAGGGACCCGGCAAAAATTGCCGTAACACATTACCCGTGTATTTGCCGGAAGTGTGAAAGGGGCTTTGGACATCCCTTTCAGTAACAGACTAGGGACTGGAGGAATATCTTTCTGCAGAGTTGAATTCCAAGCCATTTCAAGACATCTACCTGCAAGTTTCAACTAATCTTGAAGATGCTGATTAGCTGGTTCAGGTGTTTTTGATTAGAGTTAAAGCTAAATTTTGCAGGAAGTTACTCATATAGATGATTTAACACCTATCAAGTTGTTTTTGACATAGCTTCTTCCCACAAACACTTTCTATAACAGTCGTTCCCTTCCACGTTTCTGGAGCCCCACCAACACTGCACATTTAGCATCACTCCGTCTGAAACACCCATTTTCATACCATTGGGTTCAGTGTCTGATACACTCTTAACATCACATTTGGTTTGTATACACCTTCAAATAAAAGTGCCAAAGTCCCCTTTTTTAGTATTTCCTCTGGCTAGCACTCCACAGATTAAGAGTTTGCCACGTGCATCCAGCTGAATCCCTATTGTTTATTTTGAAGGAGAGATGGTGTAATTGTGCACAGCTGAAATATGATCCGGGCTGCGCCTCTAATGACACAGCACTTCAGAGAGCTGTTATACGCTGACCTCACTATCATTGTGTAAGGGAGATGGAATATTAATGATTTTGCTGCACCACCTTTGTTTTCAACTCTTCTCCCACAGTAGAGTGCTTGCGCAGGCCGCTGGCTATGTTTGTGTTTGGTTTGTGACGTCTGTTGAAGGGGTAACGTGCCGAGGGTCTGTTATATAAACATTGCATTGAACATGATGTGCACCAGGCCCAAAGCTGATGTCAAGGAAAAACTGGGAATCTCATAATGCCTACGCAGATCATACACATGCAAACGTACATGCATATAGGAAATTGTGCAATAGGCACTCTTAAGAACAAGCAAGTTACATATTATGCAAAGGAATACAAAAATAATCATTTCATAAAGCAATAATAAATAATAATATATCAAGCACGGTAACACAATTTAGTTATTAAACATAATTGCATATAACACATCCCATAATGTGGCAAAAATATTTAAAAAATCATATCACTCATAGGCCACTATTTTAGCCTGCAGATATTTACTATTAAAAATGCCCTTATATAATCTTCAGAAAATGTGAAAATCAAGAATACCCATAAAATAAAATCTTAAAAAACATACCATAAAAACAAAAACATACATAGTGATCATTAAGTAAAGCAGGATCATAGAATTAAAATATCAAACAACAAATTACATTTATCAATTAATGTTTTTTTTTTTTTAATAAAGCATAAAAGATTCCCACTATTGTTGCGCGCACATTTGTGCAGATATTTACTACTATATGTTTACTACTATTCATATTTTCCATATTTTCCATTTTCCATTATATTCCAAAGAAATGGCATAAAACTTGTATCATAATCATAATTATTTTTGTCAGTATGCAGCTAGTTATTATTCCTTTAGGCTCACACCATCCACTGTCCTGATCAGATCAGCACATCACTGTCCACCAATCACAGGAGATCTTGTATTGTACTGAGCTCATGAACTGACTCACTAATCACATGATTTAAAAGGAACCCTTGTTTTGTTTTTACTCCTCCCTATCCTTTGCTTTCCCATCTCCATTTCCAATAACACAGCATCTTCCGGGAAAGAGAGAGGGAGCAGAGTTTGTGACTGTGTGTGTGTGTGTGTGTGTGTGCAAGCGCACAAATTCCCTCTTTTTCCTCCATGAGGTCAGACTACATTTTGTGTTTGCTGACCTCAACTCTGGAAAAGTTGGGGGGCTCAGTCAACTGAGTCAAAGACTGAGGGTGTGTACGTATGTGGACCTCTGAAGTGACTTCATTGTCTACTTCACTGGACTGCTGCTGTTACAATTCATTGTCATGTGCTTGTTTTCCATTTATGGTATTTTATCAAAAGATTACATATCATTCCAAATGGAGGGGCTTTCCAGTCCGAAACACAAAGACTCTCGAGATACAGCAAAGACAGTGTGACATCAGCTCTGAGGAACTGGCAGAAGCTGCTGTCATGTGATGCTGAGTCAGGATGAGCTCATGAAAAACACGGCACCTGACATGCATACTATCTTACTCCAGATATTTGAACCTTATTGCCATATGCTTGGCTTGCTGATCTGCTCATCACATTCGTGCTGATGTAATTTACAGGAAAGAGCTCTCAAATGCAATAACTAAGGCGGTGCTCGCTAGAGCCCTGTTTACATTGAAAGTGATTCAATCACTCTGTCTTGCTCTGTGCTTCTAGTAATTGTCCCTGATGCAGTATCCATATGTATCCGCATTCCCTTTATTAATCAATGCATCACATCACTGTTCATTTGAAGAAATTGGACTAGGGATGTCAAAATTTGTTTTTGATTGGTTTCATCTTAATTGCATTCTTTACCATGTGATGAATTACTTAAGATTTACTTAATTATTCCATTTGGTCAGGTTGGATTATTTTCCAACAATTCTTAATCATTAAAAATATACTCAAGACAAAAATGTAACTGGAATGAAAATTTGCACTATATACTTAGAAACTTGTGCATTATGCTCAAAAAAAGAACTTTCGTTCATTCTATTGATTGTATAATTATTATTAACCCAAATGAATAAATAAAATAAATAATGTCTTGCTGGCAAAGTAACATAAACAGACAAATACATTATGTAACATATATGTAATATATAATTTGTAAAACATATATCATGTAATGGAAAATGTCCCAGCAATTGAAAATGACCATCTTTAAGCAAATTAATTCATTAAAAAAGAAGAAAATGTTTACAATTATAAAATGTGTAATAACTATTTAAAATTATTTTAATATTTTTAATGTATCTTAAATGATTTATTGCAATGAGAATGTAAATGATTACAAATATCACTTAATGAACAAATATTAATTACATGTCAAAATGCATTAAAACACATGAAAATAATAACAATAATGATGATACTTTCACACACACACACACACACACACATACACATACATATATACATATATATATATATATATATATATATATATATATATATATATATATATATATATTCCAGAATATGCATTGCAATCATAGTTTGTTGTGGTTGTGGTTATTATATTTCATTTTTTATTATTGCATTGATGCATCTGAAAGGATTTTTATGCATCAATGTATTACACTACAGAAACTACAGACCTGCTGCTAACTGGTGATGAAATATCCTCTTTCTTTGAAACATGTTAGTGCTTGAGGAGAATGTGATTTATATTTTTCTACCCGTGATAGACATGTGGAACCATGGATGTGCACACATTCACCGCTTCCTGTATTGGAAAGTAAGCCAGTACCACAAGAGAGATGGCATACTGGTCATGGTGACATTGCAAATCCAAGTCACAGTAACACCATGTGTGCAGTGTCACTCTGCCCAGAGCGTTCCAGTGTAGTGACAGTCCCAAATCACATGCACATTCACAGAGCAGTCTGTGCATGAAAGATTTACTCCAAAGGAACAAAATAAGCACCTGATGTCAGTCGAATACACTTGAATACATCCAGCCGTAGGAACAAACTTTCATGAATGAACTTAGAGATACAAGACATTCAAGAATCAAACAAAACCAGCATGTTCTAGTACAGACTAAGACTGACGGTAAATCATCTGGTTTGGTGATTCATTATCTAAGACTGGTTTAAATCTGAAAGTCACATATGACAGTAGGATATTCAAACTAGTGATCCCACACAGTCAGATTCAGAACGATTTATGCAGAATTTGATTCAGACTTCCTAAGATCTAGTAAAACGAGATTTGTGGTGCATTATTTCTTGTACACCTTGTATTGTAATCGTAATTTCAGTCATACCGAGCGACCCTATGATCTACTGGAAGAAATGACATCATCAACTGGCCATCTTTGGCATACTATACGAACAGACAAAAGTTTGGACACTTAAAGACATGAGAGCATTTTCTTTAAGCTTTTGGCACATGCTTCGACTGCACGATTGGAGTGTTTTTGAAGCTGCAGCCACCAATCTGGATGAGCTGTATTGTATAACAGTTCATATAACCGTTTCTGTGAGGATACCATATGAATATGGTCAACTGGCCTCCATCTTTACACAGATCTTCAACAGATCACTGGAGCTGTGTGAAGTTCCCTGCTGCTTCAACCACTCCACAGTCATTCCGGAAAGAAAGAAAAAATCACTGGACTTAGTTACTACAGACCTTTCACTCTTACGTCTGTGCTCATGAAGTTGTTTGAGAGACTGGTATTGGCCCATCTGAAATACAACACTGGAGCTTTGCTGTATCCTCTTCAGTTTTCCTACAGAGCAAAAAGGTCTGTGGATGATGCAGACAACATGGGACTGCACAGCCATGGCCTAATGGTTAGAGACTCGGACTTGTAACCCAAAGGTCTTGAGGGTTTGAGTCTCAGTACCAGCAGGGATTGTAGGTAGGGGAGTGAATGTACAGGCCTCTGTTCCACCTTCAATAACACGACTGAAGTGAGACCCTTCGAACCCCCAACTGCTCCCCAGACGCTGCAGCAAAAATGACTGCTCACTGTTGCTGGTGTGTGTTCATTACACACTGTTGTCTGTGTGCACAATCAGCAATGGCACCCCTCAGGGTGGCGTTCTCTCCCCAGGCTATATATGAATGAGTGCACTGCAACTGACCCCTCTGTCAAGCTGAGTCTGCTTACAGACAGGAGGTTAAAGGGCTGCCTGTCTGGTGCAGTCTTAAAAACCTGGAGCTCAACATGCTTAAAACAGAGGAGATGATTGTGTACTTCGGGAGAAACCCCCCCTGCTCTCCCCCACTCACCATCATGAACAGCACTATGGCTGCAGTGGAGTCATTCAGGTTCGTGGGCTGTTGGGCACCACCATCTCTAAGGACCTGAAAAGGGAGACTCAAATAGATTGCATTGCTTAAGATGCCCAACAGGGGCTGTACTTCTTTCGCCACAGGAGATGTTCAACTTGTCTGGTTTAGTTCAGCTACTAAATCAGACACCTAGAGACTACAACGGACAGTCAAGACTGCAGAGAAGATTATTGGTTCCCCCCTGGCCCAATTCAAAGATCTTTACACTACCAGAGTGAGGAAAAGGGCTAAGATACCTTTTTTTGACCTCACACACCTAGCCCACTCAAAATGAAATGTTAAAGTCAAGATTGTCTAGTCTTTCTCTCTGTCAGCCTATAAATGTTCAGCATATTGGAACTACTTCAGTGATGAACTGAAACACATCAAATCATATTAAATCAAATCAAATAAGTAAGAGATTGGAATCTACATAGAAGAAACATTCTTCCAGACTTATTCCCCTGTCACTTTAAAAACATACCCATGATGTTTATTCATAGCTTTATGTCTCTGTACAGCTTTTCTGAAAATAGGAGTCTTATCTTATCTGTGGTCCCTACAGCTGAATGCCACCATTTTCTATATCCCAAGTGCTGCTTTTTCTGCTTCTGGGTAATGGGGAGATTTACTGGAAAAAGGGATTTGGTGGTGCAAGCGTGCTAAACCCCATTGACAAACAGGTGTGGCTGCAAATGCACTTTGAATTGGGCCTCAGACTGTCCCCCCAACATCCATCCTAAGGTCTTTATCACACCCCTCCGCCCTCTTTACACACACTTGTTTTCCATGTGTGCAAACGGCAAAGTGTGCAAAAAAATTAAGCAGCATTGTGTATGGGGCCTGAGTGACCTCTGACCTTTCAGAACCCAGTGACTCTGCACCAGCCATGTCCAGCGAGCAGATTGCATGCATGTCTTCCTGTACCGCCCAGTCACTCCCTGCATGCAGGTCTGCACCGATACCAGAACATGCTGTTCGTTTAAGGACAACAATGATATCATTACAAACTAGTCTTTACAGTTTGAACAACATGTACAGTTATGAAGCCAGTCCTGTTTAAGTATTAGCACTCCCTTTAATCTAAAACATGCCTCGGAGGCCTGAGCGTAGTGCATTGAGAGTATTCCAGGTTACTGTAGGCATGTGCTTCCTTACACTATGCTGCCTTTTCTCCAAACATCCATGTGCTAGAGTTAATTTGAGGCATAGATCAAGTTTAGATATACACTTGTCCAGCAGCTCTGTGAGTGAGTACTTTTTGGATGCATGTGTGTTTCTATTTGTGAATCAACACTTTCTTCTGATAGGGAGAGTTTCTAGGAATAAGTCTAGGAATACTGTGAACGTTTGCACAGTGCTCAGTTTTTTTTAACCTGGAAATGGTTTCTGTGGGAAAGGCAAGTCCAAACATATATCTCGGCTTGGTGACACATGATACTTGTTCGTGAGGGAAGGCAGGTAATCAGGAGTTTTTATATGCCGATCCAAGAGCAGTTTTGACACATTGTTCATAGAAATCTAGATGAAGGTACCTGATCAATTTGCAGTGCATACAAGATTTACTTTTTACTGGGATTTAAACCCACAACCTTGGTATTGGTAAAATTGCTTGCTCTACAAATATGCTACAAGAAAATGGAGCTAAAAACATTTTTTTTTTTTTTTTTTTTTTTTGCAATTTGCAATTTGCAATTTGCAGAGTATACACGTTTGCATTCACTGGGATTTGAACCCACAACCTTGGTGTTAGTAGTATCTTTTGCACCATTGTGGCACTAACAAAAAAAAAAGTTATTTGCATGTACTGTAAGTCACTTTAGATAAAATTATGAATAAACGTTATCACCTCCACTTAGCAAGCAACACTGCTTATCTTTTAGGACAATTCTCTGTTCTAGATGTTACATTTATGCATTTTGCATAAATTTTGGTATTTGAACTTACAACATTGGTGTTGGTAGTATTGCTTGCATCATTGCTCTACAAGTGTTAACTTTGACACGTGACTCAACCTCACATTGTGCCAGTTACTGAGTAGAAGTATTTTACATATTTTAATATAAATATAATAGGTCCGGCTGCAGTCTGATTACATTGTCTAGTGTCTGTAAAGGAGGCCAGCTTATAATTGGCACAATTACATGCATTAAGCATAGACACATCCACAGCATACACTCACATACACTCAAACAGCTCATTTGCCTTGGCCAGTTTCACACATGTACAGACATGCGATGCAGTCTTAGGTTTCTCTAGATAAACTGAAGATTGACCTCAGATGCTTTGGTCTTTTCAAAAGATGCAGGATATTTGACCATCCAGTTTTTGCACTCCTCTCAGAGATGATTTGAGGATTTGGATCTCTTCCCATTTATCTGCAGGCAGCATGCTGCAGTGTTTCAGACTTCTGCACTGCTTGCATACATGGGAATGAGAGGATTTTTAACAGTGTGTGCTGCTAATCGGTAGGCACACCCAGTACAGACTGAGGAGAATGGGAGGAACTGATTTCCAGGTACAGTATGTGACACACTATACCACAATAAAGCATAAAGATGTCTAATTTAATATACATAATGAAATAATAAGATTTGGGTCTATGTATGTTTGCGTATCTCACACACTTACTCTTTGAAGCTATAATTGTAATACAGATATATTAAAATAGTTTTGCACATTCAGATCTTGAGAAATTAAGTTACATAATTATACACCCTATTTTAGGTGTCTTTCACACCCATAATCAAATTCCCAACGCCCATCAGCAGGTTTCATCTGTTTATCATATCTAGATAAGTACCCTCTGCCCTAACTTATTTGCTTCATACAAACCTCATTACATGCAATATCAACATTTTAAAGGCATTAGTTACTGTGTTTATTAAATTTCATTTTGTAAATGTTCTGATGTGTTTCTGAGGGGACAGTCTCGATGCTAATTGTATTTGTTGTTTTTTTCGGGTCACTTTGGGTTACGAGGGTTCGGGTGAGTATAACAGACGAGAAATTTCACGTGTCTTGCGGTCTCTGGCATTAGGAGATCCTGTGCTGCTGTTGCCTGGTGTATCATTTTGCAGATAGCTGTGAACATGCAGAGTACTGTTTGGGTCACTGTGGTTCCAATGGGATCAATTTACTAAACACTTGAACTTTTTTATTTTATTACCTATCAATGAAGAAAGTCTGAAACACAAATTAAGCATGTGTGTGTGTGTGTTTGTCTGTGTGAGTGTGTGTGTACACTGTAAAAAATAATCCGTAAAATATACAGTAAAAAAGCGGGCAGCTGTGGTTGCCAGAATTATACAGTACATTATACAATACACGGTAACACCGTTTTAGGTTTAACAGTTTTACCTTAAATTTACAGTTCAATACCGTAATTTAACTGACACAATATTAATATACCAACTTATTGAAATACTGAAATCTGTTTTGTACCTTTTTAATACACTGGTAACCACATGCAGGTGGTGATGAGAAAGTCACGTGATGAAACAAAGTCCATCACAAGCATACATAATTTTGAAATGCAACACAGTGAATTCTAGGAATGTCAATTTTACAGGAAAGCACCATCAACCATTTAACAGGTTTGTACTGTAGCATTTTCACAGTTTTGTACCGTTAAAATCACAGTCATTTTTTACAGTGTGAGTTGACTTAGACCTGAATCTGACTCAGGACTCTGAATTCTTGTCACCGTTTAGTCTAATTCAACATAATTCGCTGTGTCTTCAGAGGACATAAGGCACAATTTATTGGATTAGAAGTACATGGTCATCCAAGAGTTAATTGATTAAATTGTGACAAAAAAGAATTGTGTTGTGTAACATCAATGCAGTCTCTTTGGAGGTGCCACACAGGCAAAATGGCAGCGCTCTGTATATGCTTTCTGTGTGTTTGTGTGTCTTGCTAGGACACTAAGGACACTAGGACAGCTAAAGATGAAATAAAGTGTGGGCTTGGACCCTTGTGACAACTGTTACTCAGCCTCACACAAACATAATGTGAGCTGCTTGAGCTTTTTCTGTGGAGTCAGTTCTCTGAAGTGAGTGATAAATGTCACAGTTGATGCCACACTGGAGCTTTGTGACCTCTTGAACACAAATAAATACACACACACACAAACACTGTTTCTGCTTCAGGGGAGAGATCTCACAGTAACGTTCAAGTTTATACAAACAGTACATGAGATATTGTGGAAAACTAAAATATTGTACAGTACAACATTAAAATCAAATAGACAGACAGGAAGAAAGACAGATACAAAGATAAATGTTAGGTGTTAAATACATAATTATCACAATCTCATGACACCCCCGATCTCATTCCATCTCAAGAACTCTGAATACAACTAAAATGAATAAAAAAGTTCTATAATTTGGACTGTTTCCTAGGAAACCATGTGTGTAATTGTGGTGGTCATGTGACTTTCTGTTGTATGTGTGGTTTCTGTGGTTACTGGGTCAGTCAGCAGTGGAGAGACTGTAGTGGGGCGTCTAAGGAAGAGAGTGCTGACTCAGAGTTCCCAAAGAAAGCTTACAGTCCTACTCAAACCATGACCCATAATCCCCTGCAGCAACCTGTGCCAAGAGAGAACCCCAGTGTAGAGAAACAAACCACGTCAGGGCGAGCCAGCCGCCCCCTCCTTCAGCTAGCCGAACCCAAACAACACAGTTACCAGGAACCCCTCCCATAGCAACCTACACGGCCTATCTGATAACAAACAGAGCTGGCTGGAAAAATAGACGATTGCATAAACTAGGTAGCACATTCCAGATTCAGCCTTATAACGTTATAACAGGATATTTCCTTCTTTCATTTCACTTTGTTAATTTCACAAGAGTATCCCGTTGATTGACAACACCTCCAAGGGCTGCAGTTATTCTTCGGAAAGAAATGTATTTTTAGAAATTTACAAGAATAAGCTGTTCCAGTGAAGTTTGGTGTGGATGACTGTCTTCTGGAAAAGATCACATGAATAAGTTTCTGTTTTTAAGAGATATTCACTATAGTGTTCAAATGTTTGAGGGTTGGTAAGATTGTTCATGTTTTTGAGAAGGACTCTTATGCTCCTACAGGAAGAAATTAATAATGTGTATTAAAACTTACTGACCCCCCAACATTTTGAACTGTATAGTGTACACGGACACAATAAAACTCAAGAATTGATGAGAATTATAGAGAACAAGTTACTAATCTTTGCAGAGTTGATATGGCAATGGCTTTGAACAAGTGATTTGCCAGTTTGCACATTGTATGTACTGCACCAAAAAATGAACATTACTGTCTAAGAATAACCAGCTGCATTCAGGTAGTTCTCACAGATGTATTTAGTAAAGTGTGTGAGAATGACTGTACTGCATGTGGATATGAGAAAATGAGAGAAGGAGGGGACAAATTCCTTCTCCAGCAGGCTGTTTGGGCGGCAGCCAGTAGTCTGTGTGCTACAGTACAGTACGTCTTGCTATTAGGAAGTGACTATAAATATCAAGCATAATGACAAGAGAAGAGCTGTAGTGTTTTCTAGAAAAGGGTGTGTTTGTTTCGATGTTGCTAGATGCGTCTGTTCTCTGTGGGTGTCCCTTGATGATTGTACGTAAGTGGACTGATGATGCATGACTTAGCTATTTTTCACAATTTATTGCATGCTCTTTTTTATTGCATTTTCTACATGCATGCTTTTAATGTTCTAAAAAAAAGATTAAACTTGCAGAACATTCAATACCATTCAATACCCAAAATCTTACATTTAATAAAATGAATACTTTATTCATGAATAATACATTGCAGCAGTAGGCAGGTCAATAGGTTTTGGAAATAGAGCATAGAATATTTGAAGACTTGTTCTGTGAGATTTCTCAGAGAGTTCACCTTAAACGTCCTCAGTAACATAGCTGTTGCAACTGACAGAAGTGACCGTGTGAGTGGCCCTCAGTGTCAGAATGAATGAATCTAGCCTCAAGGTCTGTCACCCTGCACTGTCTCTGTGCCTCTCTAGGTGGAAGCTGGAACCACAATGGATCCTGCTCAAAGAACTGCTTGTGCTGTCTTCCTTATCTGATCTTCCAACTTTGAAAAGTGCACTTGAAGTTCGACTTCCAATTTGGAAACTCAGGATTATACATGATACATTCGCAGATTGGAGCCATCATGTTCATGCATTCCCTGAATCAATTCTATGTTCATGGCATTGCTTGCAGCATGCTCTACTGATTGAGCTGCAAGACAATAAGGATGTGTGAACTAAACAAAACTGCATTTCTTAGCATCGAATAGTATCATCAGCTGCAAAGAAGGCATTATGCATTACCTCTGAAGTGTCTGACAGCGAAATCCTTATGCTTGTAGGTCAGCGACATCGATAGGAAAATTCCACATCCAACTTTGGACAGAATGCACCATTAAATTCTGTACATGCATCAAGCTCTATTTTGCACACCCAGTCATCTCATCCCCTTCATTTGAACAGATGCTTTGATTTATCCATTGTATAAATGTTAGTTACCTTGATTCCAAGAACAATGCTGTAAGAAGACACCCACCACACCCCCAAAAAAGGGAAAATATCATGAATTCATGTTGCTGCCAAACATCAGACAGCCGCAGCGTGTTCTTTATAAGCAATAGAGGACACTAAGAAATCATTGAATCATCATCAGGAATGAAAAGTCTCTATTAAGTGTTCTCTGCAGAATATAATGACAAATCACAGAGAGTGCTTTGATGTGTGTATCTGAAGCATACTTGATTGCCACAGGCAGAAACACTTTTTGCTACCCGCAGACTTCAAAAACAAAGGCCCATATGTTGAACCTTTCCTGGGAGAGGAAAAAAAAAATCGAAAAAGAAAATAGCTGTTTCCAAACCCCTCCTGTTTTTCACTCTCTCTCTCTCTCTCTCTCTCTTTCTTACCTTTTCCAGCCTATTTTTACACGGCTGTTGTTTGCTGGGAAACATTACTAATATTTTCCTCATTGCTGTCATGAATTCTGCACACACACACACACACTTCCCACTACTGCAAGCAAAATAAAAAGATACATAAAAATATATTTTTTTTGCATTAATTCTGTTTATTGCAATTTTAACATTTAGATTTGCTCCTTCTTCTGCTGAACACAATAGAAGATATTTTGAAGAATTGGTGGAAACCAAAGATTTTCTGGTCCCCACTGACTTCAATTGTATTTTTTTATTCCGTATTATGGTACTCAGTGTGGACCAGCAGCTGTTTGGTGATTCTTCAAAACATCTTTTTATACAGGAAACTCAAAAAGGTTTGGAACAACACAAATAAATGATAGCAGACTTTATTTTTAGCTGGACTATCCCTTTAAAGTGAAATCGACAACAGAATATGACACAACCACTGATTTCCCCCACAGACATGTTCTCTTGGAAGAGGTTTTGTTGTGTACACATGTTAATTAAGCTCCTCCCAGAACACTTTGCCATGCCAAGTCTCAATTTCTTAGCATTTCTTAAAGGCGAAGTGTTGGATTTGTTTACCCAGCGCTCCCCCATCTTTCATTGGTGGGACAAACAAATAGCCCCTCCTCAAATGCAAGCCATTGGTTGAGCCACTGTTACTACATCAGGTTAGTTAGGTTCTTCAAAGAAACAGGGAGATGTTTCGAAAAAACATTGTTTAGGAAGTCAACATACAAATGGCTTCTACACAGTAAAACACCTTCCAGTTTAATTGTTCGGTACTTGTACTTATTCATGTTGTATTGCAAAACACCCTGGCTGCTGTGGATGTGAAATATGGGTACGTTTAGGACAGGCTTCGTGGTATTGGTAGCTTTAAGGGTGGTTTAAGGGAGTAGGGGTAGGGTGTAATTATAGATGTACCTACAGAAATTAACTAGATGTAATTACACTTTTTTAATATCAGTGCAATATGAAAACATATATGTACATCATAAGTGCATAGTGTCAAATTATAGTAGTTAGCAATACTTAATATAAACTGTATTCGGGCAACAACAACGATGCATGAATTTAACAGTGGTATCATAAATGTGCTTATTTAGCTCAAATCAAGCTATGTATCTATATTTTTAGAGAAAACATAAATTTAAAAAAAAAAGTTAAAATTAAATTTTCAACTTAAAAGTGTGACTTCCTTTCATACAGCTGACTTGTTGAGTGTAATGATTTCTTTTAAAATTTATATGAGTGCTTCTACAGTATGTTCTTCTTTATAAACAAAAGATTTATTTATAAATTAAAATTTAATGTATGCATTTAGCGACTTACAGTGCATTCAGGCTGTCAATTTTTACCTATCATGATTTAAAATGTAAAGCAAAACTAAATTTGACAAAAGTTGCTGGTAGACTTTGACTAAAACAATTCTGTGAAGGTCAACTGTTTGTTGCATTCTTCAAAATATCTTCTTATGTATTCAGTAGAAGAGAGAGAATTCATTTAGGTTTGGAACAACTTGTGGTGAGAAAGTGATGACAAAATTTTCATTTTTGGGTGAACTATCCCTTTAAGGAGCTATTTGAAAATATATTTATGTAAAGGGATATGTCACCCAAAAATTGTAATGTGATGTTTATCTGCTTAACCCAATGGCATCCAAGATGTAGATGGCTCATGTAGGCTCATGATGCATCTTCTTCTTCTTGCTTTATGGCGGTGCACAGGCTTATGAGTGCAGTACCACCACCTAAATCTCAAGTGGACCATTAACAATCTATCTACAATCTTAATTAGGAGTGTCAACTGAGAGATAGGTGGAGGTAATGCACTTATATGTCTGCTGCTAAGAACATGCAAAGGAGAGTTCTAACAGTTCGGACATTCTGTAAATCAGAGGTAAAAAAAAAAAAAGTTTGTTCTGTGTTCTACTGAAGAAACAAAGTCACCTACAGAATGCCCTGGGGGTAGGCAGATAAACATTACATTTGAATTTTTGGGTGAATTATTCCTAAGTGCACGACTGTTGCACACTGTAAACAAATGAGCACACTTCTTTTTCCAAAGGGGAACCTTTAAGTTCCTAGATTAATAGAAATTGCAAGTGCAACAAAAAGGTTCATGCATGTACACATATATGTATGCATGTGTGTTTACATGTGCATAAACATGATGACACAAACTAAAAATGTCCCAAAACAAAGTTGTACAGTACTCTCCCCTTGTTTCCTCTGGGGGGATATTGCACAATATATTTGACCTGTGCACAGATTAGGGTGGTCAGCCCTCCCTACCATGTTGTTTTGGCTGATGCCTGCCGTGCAACTGGCTGGGACTGGCTGATTGTAACCTTAAAAGTGAACAGAGTGAGATCGGAAGAAGACAGAATGTTCCAGGATACTATGAACTTTTTTTTTTTTTTACTGGATAAAGGGGTGGCGGAGCATGCAGGCACTAAGCTTAAGGACACAGAGAGAGCAGTTTGCAGACAAACATCTGATGAAGTCTAACCAGGCAGTCAGTGATTTATCCAGATGAACTGGATGTTTTTTCTGCACAGGCGCCAGACATACAGAGTGTTCTGCTAATCTGACTGACTCTGACATTTCCACATTCATGCTTAGATCATGTTTTCTTAGAATTGCTCTCATACACACATATTTAAAAACAGAATTATTTATTTGTTTATTGGTGCAATGATGGTATGCTGATGCATACTTGCAATGTTCAAGTAAACAAGAAAAGATGTCTGACCTTTTTTAGTTTTAATGTTTGACCTATTACAAAATTCAATATATGTGACATTATTTGCATGTTTATGTTATGGAACTAAGCAAATAGTCGCACACAGTTAACTGATGCACACATGAAAGCAACACAATACAGTGCACAATATTGCATTAAATGCAAGTGAGTCTTGGTTCACCCAAAAAATGAAAATCTGGTGAAAATGTACTCAACCTCAGACCACCCAAGAAGTAGTTTGTTTCTTCATCGGAACAGATTTGGATAAACTTAGCATTACGTTACTTGCTCACCAATGGATCCTCTGCAGTGAATGGGTGCCGTCAGAATGAGAGTCCAAACATAATGATAAAAACATCACAATAATCCAGAAGTAATCCACACCACTCCAGATCATCAATTAAAAAACACTTAGGAATGCAATGCATTTCATGCAAACTGCAGGCCCTTCTACTTTTTAATGTTTTGCATGCCAGGAAAAACTATTAACAGCACGTCCATACTGCATTATATAGAGGGCAGAGTGTGATTTAAATAAGTACAGCTTGAACTGTCCACAGAAAGCTGAGATCAGTTGCCTGGGACTGCGTGGACCCTGATCAGAATGTGCTGGCCGGGTGAGATCACTCGCTCCACTGATCCTGCATTCCTCTACTGCTCTGTCAGTGCATTCCAGACATGAATGCTCGGACGCCTCTCATGACTGCTCGGAGTCCAGCCTGTCATACCTGTACACTGACCTCACTATAGGACTGAGATCAGGACTATGTCATCATTCTCAAAATAGAAACACTGAGAGCTTCTATTCCTCTACTAACCCTGATAGATTTATGAAGGAGGCACACGTACAGCAGGGTAGGGAGGGTTTATGATTTCATGTTGCATCAGCACACACAAAAATAAGAAATAAAAGAAAAAAAAAATCATATTCAAATTAATCACACCAATAACCACTTTTTTTTACAATGATATTTTTATTTTATTGACAACCCCCTTTGTTTTAATTCTTATTTTATGATCATTCTAATTAAATTCTTCAATAAGGTACATATGTATACCTTTTTAAAGATAAAATAAAGTTTTATTTATTCATTTATTTCAGTCAAAGTAGGATTTCTTGCAGAATGGGTGGTCACTTGTGAATATATTAAAAAGTGTTGTTGTATTATTATTGTTATACGTTTCAATAGATAAATTTATTAGAGGCTGATATTTAAAATGTAAAAAATAAATGATAAATAATACAAATTATTAGTAATATAATGTCAAAACATAATAATCATTATTTTTATAATTATTATATAAAATATATATATATTTTTTTTTTACATTTTGGGTAAACTATGACTTTGGCACATTTACATAGTAGGCTAATGTATACTTGAATACATTTTAATATACTTTTTTATTATTATTTCGTTCTTTTAATTTTAGGGTGAAATATTATTTGGACGTGCTTACATGATATTAATATAATGTATTGGGAGCTCATCTTATACATGTATTGCTGTGAAGAGGAAATAAGCCTCGTATTTTAACGTTATGTTTGTATCATGCTCCAGAATGCGTGAGAATGAGTGTCCTGGACGGTGACAGTAAAGTCCCTTTCTGGGTGACAGCAGGCAGCTGAGGCGCGCGGTGGATCATGGGAACCCAGCGGGATCATCCATCTGTCTGCGGCGTGGAGCAGCGCCTTCACAGCTGTGTAACCGAGGACACACGAATGTGATTGGGGCAAAGAGCGTTGCTTCTAATCGACCCCCAAACACGACGACGCCCATATTAATTAGAGCTCAACTGAATTAGACTAATCTCTAGACGATTTCATTTGCGCGCTACTGATACGCGGCGTTGCAATGCGTCCGTCATGTGGAGGATAATCTGGGTTGAGCAATGCGCGTCGCCGCTGCTGGTCTGGGATCAGACTCCCCCTCACGTCGTGATGCTCCCCGTGAGTCGTGACCGGAAATCATTTGCCACATGTCCAGACCTCCACTCCCTAAGCGCAAGACTAACAAATGATTCTTGAAGCTATTGGTCATGCAGGTTTCATTTGTTTGCACTGCAACTTTTTACTTTTTGAATTAAAAACTGAGTGGCTAATTACTTGCACAAAAAAAAAAAAAAAAAAAAAAAAAAAAACCTTGTGATTTTTTTTTTGTGCATTTTCATTTACTCCAGAGTCTCTTTTTTTCGTGATGAATAAAAATCTAGAATAAACTGTTTTATAATTGCAACTTGATAATAAGAGCAGTGTGCATGACTGGGAAAGGAACAAGCATCTGGGGTCACTTCTGCTTTTAGCATGTCATGTGCTAGTTTGAAGTCACAGCCACGCTCTTCCAATAAGTACAGAGGTTGAAACTCATTCTCCTTGCAAAGCCATGGCATGAAACCAGCACAAGTTATGTAAGGAAGCTTTTCTATCTTGGCATGCACTGTGTTTAAGAATAGCTGCACTTCGAAATCTGTACTGATCTGCATAAATCACTTATTCCTGCCTTGCCTGCCGAAAGAAAAAATAATGTTTCATGCATGTTTCACCTCCAAATTCTTATCTGTAATTACCATTTCCTAATTCTGACCAGATTCTTCTTAGCCGAAGCCACAATGATGCATGCAAATTTATTTATTACAACTTGTTAATAATTTTATTTGTAAAGAAATTGTTTGTAAATTATTTTTTTAAGAATATTTTAGAAATTTAAAGAACCTTTTTCTTTTTACTATATACAACCTTTTGTGGAATACCCTCTTAAAAATAAAGGTGCTTTATTGGCATTGGTGGTTCCATGAAGAACCTTTAACAACTAGGTAATGTAAACTTTGCATTGGCCAAAGGTTCTTTAAATTATTATGGTCTTCACACTAAGAAAAAAAGTTTATTTTAATAATTCTTCACTAAAAGTATTTTTCTTTTTCTTTTTTTTTTTTTTAGAAACCCCAGATGGCTCTTCTATGGAATCACTGCGACAACTAGCTTTGGGAATTCTTATTTTTATGAGTGTGGAACGTTCCATGGATTTTAAAGGCTCTTCATGATACCATCAATGCCAATAAATAACCTTTATTTTTATCTAATGTATTGCATAAGTTACTTATTCCTACTTGGCCCATAAACTTCTATTGTTATTGCATTACTCTAAACATGTTTTTGTTTAGACAAACTTTTAGACAAAATCATTTTCTGGCTTGTAATGCTTTAATTCTCATTTAAATCAAACCTCAAGCTCATTGACAAGGTCTTGTGGGAAGTTCACACCGCAGAGCTCCTTTATGCACTGATATTTATTGCCGTTTGTCTGCCAGACCAGCTTCTGAGGGAGCATTATCTGTCCTTCCTCCCTGGTTTGCAGCTCTGAGAACAGCCAGTGCCTCTTCCTGCAGGATGAGGAGATCATAATGAAGTGCAGAGAGGTGGTGTGCTAGCCTTGGCTGTGCCTCCACTCCCTATTCTTTATCTTGCCTCTGTGGGCTCTGTGTGGCTCATTGTGATGCCGGTGAATGCTGAGTCCTGGCCGGCCGGTTTATTGTCAGGTCTTGCCCTCTGCTGTGGGTCGGTGCTAGGACAATGTGCCTTTGTCATTTGAGCCATGTTCACTTCCTGTCCCGCAGCCTCACTGTAGGACGAGAGCAGAGGCAAATGATTCCCATGCAAAAAATATCGTACAGCTTCTACTTAACAATGGTATTAAAATGCACATGAAGTGCACACAGCAATTCGTACATATTTTACAAGATGGCTAATTCGTATGAATTTGTACGAATTATCTACACCTAACCCCACCCCTAAACCTAACCGTCACTGGGCTTTAGACAAATCGTTAAAATCGTACGAGTGAGGTCGTACAAATTCGAACGAATTAGCCACCTCGTAAAATCCGTACGAATTGGTCGTGAAATAGCGTTGTCTGAACAGGTGACATCATGGACCATTCACACAGACAATGATTTGCAATGATATATATGTAATTAGATTACTGTATTAATTAGTCTTTCTAAACATAATTAAATTGCGATTAATAATTAATAATACAAAGATAATACAAATAATATTAAATTGCATACATTATTCACGTACTGACTGAAGTATTTAAAGGGAGAAGGTTACATTAAAAAAAAATAATAATAATATAAGACATTAAATTTTTATGTTAAATCCACTACTGTTTTATAATTGTTCTATTGGTCTATAACGTATTTAAAGCAAATCACACCAGAAGTAACAGTAATTACATTGCAGAAAAATTAAGAGTAATTCATTACTTTACTGGGAAAGTAATTAAATAAATTAATAAATTAATGACTTGGTAATGTACTTCACTTACTGCATGCTTGGATAGAATAAAAATGCTGTATGCAAATCCATTTTAGAAATTCTCAGGATTAAATTGTTTTTTTTTTGTTTGCTTTTTTTTGTTTTTTTCTGAAACATTTTAGTTAGACGTTTGAGTTAAACAAAAATGATAAAGTAATAATAATTATAATTGCAGATGGAGATGAATGATTTTTTGTTTAGTTTGGTCTTCTAGGCTCTACAGCATTTGCAGGTCTGTATTATTGCACTTAAGAAGCCAATGATAGGCCCTCATCACTCAAGCAATTTGAGTTACTCTAGGCCCAACAAAATACTCCTGCTGCATTACATAAATCTCCATCTAGGACCAGATCGTGTTTCCAAGGACGGTTTATCTAAATGAACTCAAAGACCTTGCTCTGCTTCAGCGGAACTTTCTCTTATGTCCCTTCTCTGATACTTGTCTTCCAGGAAATCGGGGTCAGTTAGCACTTTGCTCTTTAACTCAGCACAGTTTGTTTAGAGAGAGACCGGGAGTCTGTTTGGAGAAAGATAAGGGCACGTTTACAGCTCTTCATGATGGACACATGTGCTGGTTTGACTAATCTAAGATCCTCCACGCACATCTGTGAATGTCATTGCATGCTGGAGAACTATAGCAATGCACAACATTCCTTCAGTGTTTTTTTTTTTTTTATCTCTTTCTTATCTTACACCAATGACTAAGCAGCCCATGTGGCCGGTACAACGTCAGAAACAATGTGGAATGACAAATTAAACTGTAAAACACTTAGAAACTTTAACTACTTCATCAAATCAACCAATCAGAATCCAGAACTCTAAATTGATGCATTATATGTACAGATATAAAGTATGGACTGGCTTTCTGAATAATCATCTCTGTTGAAATCTAAACCATTAATATCATTGTGCTTTTATTTTAGGTTATTCATGAAAAGCTTCTCCTCCATGTCCTGTTGCAAGGGTGTCCATTTCTATAACATTTAACCTTATTAAATTTAAGCATACTTTGCATGCACATTAATGTAATTATTCAATATATGTAGTCAGAATAAGACACTTTAGAGCTTTTGTAAATAATATCAACAAAATCCAACTTTGCACTGCAGAAGTGGCACAGATGCTGCATCTTAAGTGGCATTTAGATGTATTTGCACAGACTGTTTAATGCAGCTCAGAGATGCCATGAATGCATTTACTCTGTAGTTACAATTCATATATAATGTTCAGAGATGAATGTGTTGAAAATATAATACATACTGAACACAGAACTATGAAATGATACTTTCAGTAACCACTATAGGTCTTAATGAGTGAGGCACTGATTCATTGAGAAATTAACCAACTTGTTGATTTCGGAACTCAGTGTTTCCCAGAAATAAGTAATGTAGAAATAAGTGTTATTTTGTGTGTTTTTACACAAGATTTACATAGAGGGACATAAGTTAGTACTTAAAGGGGGGGGGGGGGGGGGTGAAATACCATTTCATGCATACTGAGTTTTTTACACTGTTAAAGAGTTGGATTCCCATGCTAAACATGGACAAAGTTTCAAAAATTAAGTTGTACATTTGAAGGACAAACCGACTACATATATCGGTTTGTCACAAGTTTCGGAAAGTTTTTTTCGAGCACTGTGTGACGTTAGATAGAGCGGAATTTCCTTATATGGGTCCTGACGCACTTCTGCCGGAAGAGCGTGCTCCCGTATAGCGAGGCTGAGCAGCACAGACATTTCACTGATCAGAGCGATTCACTGATCAGAGCGAGAGCGTCGCGAAAAGTCACAAAAGAAGTGTGTTTTTGGTTGCCAGGGCAAGACAACCCTGCACAGATTACCAAAGAAAAACAGCATTAAGGGACCAGTGGATGGAGTTTATTTTTACAGAGCATCAACGGAGTTGTGCAAGTGTTTTTGTTTGTTCCCTGCATTTCGAAGATGCTTGTTTTACAAACAAGGCCCAGTTTGACTACAACTAGAGTTGTGACGTTCGCGAACGAACCGATTCTTTTGAACGGCTCATAAACATGAACGATGGGAGCCGAGTCGCGACTGGAGAGGAGCCGTTCTTTCTATCGTTCTTTTTTCCTATGCGTGTTTCACACAGATTCATACAAATGAGCTCCTCCAGGAGACAGAACAGAATAGGGGGAGGGGCGCACCCAGCGCAGGCCAACCCTTTATAGCGTGATGATATTAGTTATTAGTTGTGCATGCATTTACATTGCATTTTGTGTTCATTTAAAACTTATTTTAAAATCATTAAAAATGTTCTTTTGTGATACTGTTGTAGCGCCCCCTACCCTATTCCTTGATGGGTGGAGCACCGGGTTCTAATAATGTGTCTCTCGACTAAGTTAATTTACTTCCTGTTTTCCCCCCTGATCACCCTACTTAAATGAAGATGTTAAGTGATTATTTTTCTGCAACACTATTATATGAAATCACAAAAAAAAGTAAGGTCTTGTCAATTAACAAGTGATTTTATTTAACAAAGAACAGATGAAATAATGAAATATTGTAAAAAATAAATAAATGTATTTAAATAAATGGAATTCAATAAAAGATAAACAAATAAAAAGAATTAAATGAAATTCTTAAATGCCTGTTTTGTATTTCCTTTCACATCAAAATCACCTTTTATCCTCTTAGATCAGAAATTCCAATATAATACTCAAATATCAATATTCAAATTTTGTATCTGAAAAAAACCCAGTAATATAGTCCCCTTTGGATCTATAATACAATCTCAAAATCAAAATGGAAAATACAATCAGAGAAAATCAAAGAGCAAATTAAATGAAAAATATGTATTGTGGGCCCACACTCACAGCTTTAAAAAAAACCCAACCTGTTGCAGGCCTGTGTCGTTGCTTGAGAACGGTGTGGCCGTGAAAACCAACAAATGGCCTCTTCACTCCAAAGAGCTAAATAAACAAACAAATGTACCTGAGTCTTCACGTTTCGACACGCCGATCCACCGATCACGTTGGACACTCCGTATGCGTCTGCAGTCTCACCAGCTGTCCGCTGAATGATTATGAATCCCGCGATGCCAGAGGAATTCTAAACCACGAGGGGATTTAGAACGCTATCTGGTTCCTCGTAATGTACTCGTCTTCCTCGGAACGATTTATGAACTCAGATGCCGCGAGTAGATTTTACTCGACGTAAAAAAAAGAAAAAAGAGATTACAGTGCACATAGCAGCAGTAACATAAGTCCGTTTAAACTCTTAGTCAAAGTATAACAAATCAAACAAATTACAGAAACGTTCTTTAACACTTTCTGTATACTAAATATACTCTTTGACCACTTAGTCAGCAGTTTTTTTTGGGTATATTTTCTCTCGAAATCACCAGAGACAAAATGCGACATCTCTTTCCGATCTGCCTCAATCTCTCGCTCCCCTCTCTCCCAATCGAAATGATCAATACCCACACATAGGCGGGAGCAAGTAAACTAATGTCCAATCACAAATAAAAAAACATACATGCTGATCAAACCCACATGTTGAGACATGTACACCTCACATAAACTTGACTGTAATCTACATAACATTAATTCAAATGGAATTGCGGCACACATAAATATCCACATACTGTTTATGTTTAACCCTTGAAAGTCAGAAACATTTACATATTAAAAATTAAACATTTAGGAGATAATAAAAACCCTAGCTGGGCTACACTCTCCCCCTCCTAATGTTCTCATGTCCCCATGAGTTTCTCTGTCCCCTACATATTCAATAGAGCTTTGGGTTTGTAGTCAGTACACCAACTAGCACATAAACTACATTTAGCTAAGGGATGACACCATACTGTGCTACATGAACTTTGTCTGGAAGGACTTTGGACAGTTACCACCATACCCCTATATGCTAGTGTTAAGGGCCTATCTGTGGATTTCCCCAGTTCATCATAACTTAGTTTCTTCACAGGTTTCACTTCTCTCCTGGGACGGGGTTCTCTTCTCTCACTTTCCTCTACTCTTGAGGTACTTCTGAACGGATTGCCTCCACCCACAAATCCTAGACCTCCAATACATTCAGAAGCTGTTAAAGCAGTACTCTCCTCTTCATGCTCTGTATGTTCTTCTGTCATTTCCAAATGAGTAGGGCTTTGAGTAGCTCTGTATGGTACAGTGTTTTTATCCGATGCCAATGAAGAAATGAGCATTCTGTCAAATGATGGCTTTTTCTGAACTGGATAATATTCATCCATGCTATTTTCACTGTCAGACGCTATTACTTCAGACTCAATATCTTTCCCTCTCATGTCTTTGTCTTTCATCTGGTGTTTCTGGGTTTTTTGTTCAGTTTTGGACCTTGTTACCCGTTGTGCCGGAACTTCACTTCTTGGATTAGGTAAGTTTACTCTCACACTTTCTCCTATAGGTAGCAAATGATCCCTGTGTAATGTTCTTATACCTCCAGTACCCGCTTCTGGTTTCAGTCTGTAAACCGGCAAGTTTGGCAATTTCTCCTGAACAATATAAGGGAGGGAATTCCAGCGATCCACTAACTTATGCTTCCCAGTTAATGCAAGATTCTTGATAAGTACTCGATCTCCCTTCTCCAGAATTTGATGTTTTACTCTACGATCATAGAGCCTTTTATTTCTCTGCTGTGTCTTCAGAGAATTTTCCACTGCTAGCTGGTATGCATGTTGTAAATCTTTTTTCACACCTTCAACATACTGGTGATGTTTCAGACCACTTTCACCTTCCGATGAAGTCCCAAATTGTATGTCCACAGGAAGCCGAGCCTCTCTCCCAAACAGCAGATAATACGGGGAGTACCCAGTTGTTTCATTTTTAGTACAGTTATACACGTGTACTAATTGGCTAATACTCTGACTCCATTTGCTTTTCTTGGCCGGATCTAGCGTTCCCAGCATAGAAAGAAGAGTGCGGTTAAACCGCTCAGGCTGTGGGTCTCCCTGAGGATGGTAAGGGGATGTTCTGGACTTACGAATTCCCAAGATTCCCAGCAACTCTTTGATAAGCTTGCTCTCAAAATCACGACCTTGGTCGGAATGAATGCGGGCAGGCAGACCATAATGCACAAAAAACTTCTCAACTAAAATTTTAGCTACAGTTATTGCTTTTTGGTCTTTTGCTGGATATGCTTGGGCATAGCGAGTGAAATGATCGGTCATTACCAGAACATTGCAAATCCCTTTAGAGTCTGGTTCAATGGAAAGGAAGTCGATGCAAATTAGGTCCATTGGTCCACTACTGGTGATATGATTCAGGTAAGCAGATCTTTGGGGTAATGTTTTCCTTGCAATGCATCGTCCACAATTTTTTACGTACTGCTCCACTTCTGTATTCATACGTGGCCAATAGAAACGATTTCTACACAGCTCTGTGGTCTTCTCAATTCCAAGATGGCCAGACTCATCATGAAGAGAATGCAATACTTGAAATCTGTATTCTTTCGGGAGAACTAACTGTTGAATCTCCTTTCCGCAGGGGCTCTTAATGACTCTATACAATAGATTGTGGCGAATCGTTAATTTGTCTCCCTGTTGTCTCAACAGAGATTCAGGAAGCGTTGAGTTCTTAGCAGCTGTGAGCACTTTCCCTTTTTTGACTTCCTGTCTCACCGGTCCAATGATGGAATCCTGCTCTTGAGCAATTTGCAAGTCTAAATTGGACAACTGCGTCTTATGCTCCAGTTCCAACTGTATAGGGCAGACATATGCATGAGGAATACTTTCTGAAGGAATCCCTAACTGATCTACTAGCCTTCTGCAAGATTCTTCATCAGATGTAGTATCTGCAAGCTGACAGATAGCCTTCACACCTGACCTTGGGATGTCAATCCATTCAGTTGGCACATCTGTGGACATAGGATATCTTGACAAGATGTCAGCATCTATGTTGTGTCGACCCGGTTTGTACTGGAGATCAAAATCGTAAGTAGCTAGGGCAGCCAACCACCTATGACCCGTGGCATTTAGTTTAGCACTTGTTAGCACGTAAGTCAAGGGATTGTTATCAGTCTTAACCGTGAATTTTGCGCCGTACAAATAATCATGAAATTTGTCAACTATTGCCCATTTTAATGCTAGAAACTCCAATTGGTGTATCGGGTAATGCTGTTCAGCTGTACTCAATTTTCGGCTTGCATATGCAACTGGCCTTAACCCTTCTGGGTATTCTTGGTTCAGCACAGCTCCCAGTCCACTCAAACTTGCATCCACATGTAATATGTACGGCTTAATGGGATCTGCATAGGCAAGTACTGGAGCATGTGTGAGGCAATGAATGATGTGATAGAAAGCATCTGTGCAAGCCTTATCCCACCTTTCACCAAATGGCTCAGATTCTTGGTAGTATTTTCCATTTGGGGTCATTTTGCGTTGACCCTTTGCAGGAGGATACCCTTTAGTTAACTCAGTCAATGGTCTTACTATCGCAGAGTAGTTCTTGATAAATCTACGGTAAAACCCGCAAAATCCTAGAAAAGATCTCAAAGACTTCAAATCAATGGGCATTTTCCAGTTAATGACAGCCTTCACCTTTTCAGGATCTGGAGATACTCCTGCTGCAGATACAACGTGCCCCACATAATTGACTTTCGGCTGACAGAATTGACACTTGTCAATGGACACTTTTAGACCATACTCTTGTAGTCTATCCAGCACTTTCAACAGCCTCTCTTCATGTTCTTCTAACGTCCGTCCAAAGACAATAATATCATCCAAGTACACGATAACTTGGAGGAGATTCATGTCTCCAACAGCCTTTTCCATTAGGCGTTGAAAAGTGGCTGGAGCCCCAGTCACACCCTGTGGCATACGTTCAAATTGGTAGAAGCCCAGAGGACAGATGAACGCAGTCTTTTCTTTGTCCTCCTCAGCCATCTCAATCTGGTAATATCCACTGCGTAAGTCTAAGACAGAAAACCACTTACTCCCTGACAAACAATCTAAAGCGTCCTCTATCCTAGGGGTTGTGTATTGGTCAGGGATGGTTCTGGCATTTAATGTCCGATAGTCAATACACATTCGGATGGCTCCATTCTTTTTCCGGGCAATGACTATTGGGGAAGCATACGGACTTCTGGATTCAGTTATAATCCCGGCTGCCAGTAGATCTTTCAAATGCCGCCTAACATCATCGATGTCTGCTGGTGCAATTCTTCTCGATCGCTCGCGAAAGGGTCTACAATCATTTAGTCGTATGGTATGTTTTACGTCTTTAGCTCTCCCTACATCCCATTCAGTCACAGAAAACACCATTCCTCGCTCCGACAGCTTCTCTCTTAACCTTGCTTTCCAATTGGCTGGAACTGGCGAGTCACCAAACTTAAAGATTTTTGGGTCTAATCTTTTGGCCCCAGTCTGAACTCCTTGCGCTACTATGACAGTGTCAGTGGGAAATACTTTGGCTATCACCGTTCCCATGGGTATGGTAATATCTTGGGAGGTGTCATTGCACACCAGTAGTTTGAAACTATCTACATTCATGTCAGAAGAATGAAGAACAGTAGGTGGAACCAGAATTCCAGCTGGAAGGTGGCTATCCTTGGATGCTTCAAGAAGAAAAATGTCTTTCCTCAGTTGTTTCTCCATTTCTACCTTGCACACTGCATACCGCTCACCTCTTGATGTTATGGTTAACCCTCCTGGTCCAGTCCACAATATTTGTCCCTCATCTGATTCTGTGACCTCCACTTTCCCTTTGATCTGGGCCTCAGGTAGTTTAAACAATTCTGATTGTATTCTCAAGGAGTAAGCATTATTTGACACACTAGAGGCTGGATTGAGTGCAGTCAGTCGCTGGAAGAAGTTTGCATTCGTTCCAATGATAACTGGAACCTGCTGAGTTCCTGGCGGTTCTGGGCAAACCAATGCCAAGATGGAAACGGTCTCTGCTTCACCAGTGAGTATAGCAGGAAAGGAGACATCTACTACTATGTAGCCCTTATAAGGATAACTCGATTCACTAAGTCCCCAAATAGACAATCCAGTAAGTGGTTGAATAGGAACTGGGGATAAGTATTTGGAATACCATTGTTCGAAGACAATAGTGACTTGCGATCCACTATCAAGAAGGGCTGTGCATGGGCATCCATTCACCTTCACAGGAATGTTAGAAACAGGACCCACTAGTCCTCTGGGGAGAGTGTTTGCTTCATTGCTGGTCATTTCAGTCTGATCAAATGAACAATTAAAACTATTGGCACAAACAGTGTTTCCAGTATATCGACTTTTATCAGATTTAGCTTGCCGGAGAGAGCGCACCAGTTTTTGTATCACTAGCGTGGTATTTTCTGGAGCTTTGCATTTGGTCGCAATGTGCCCATCCTCTCCGCAGCGGTAGCAGAAAAAAATCTTCTCGATTCTTTGAGGATCTTGCCTGATTTCTAAACTGGACTGGCTTCGGATTCGATACGTCCTGTGGTGACTGTGTAGTAGAGCTCACATTCATCACTGAGAGTTGGTCTTGTAACTTCTGAACCTGCTTTTTTAACAGTTGCACCTCAGACTCTTCCTGAACGTCAACCCTTTTCTTAACATGTTGGTCTCTAGACTCCACTCTCAATGATGCAACGGGTTTCTTCTCAGAATCGCCTTCCACTCTGGACCTTAACTCCTGTATTTCTTCACGTAATTGTTCCACCACAGAAGAGCTAAATTTGTCATTAGTCTTCAGATGAATCGGCTTTACTGAGGTTCTGATCTTATGACGGGTAGCTTCATTCTCCTCTGCTTCCTTAATTTCGTTCAGTAATGCTAAGAAATTAGGTGGTTGTTCTTTCCTTTCCCTGAGTCTCAGCTGCAGCAGCATAAGGTCTGCTTCCACAGCTCCACGGATCAATTGTTCAATCCTCACGCGGTCCATCAACTGTGGTGCCAATCCTCCTCTTTGGACCACTTTAGTTAAAGATTTCTCTAATCGTCTCAGAAAATCGGACAATGCCTCTCCTGATGATTGTCGAAGAAGACGGAAAGCAAAGTAAAGATCCTCTCCAGATTCAAATGTCCCAAATGTATTCTCCAAAGCATCCAGATACTGCAATGCACTAGCATCAGGACTTGAAAATCTGACAGCCTTAACAATATCCAATGCTGGTCCTTTTAAACATTCCATTATTCTTCTTCTTTTTTCTCTTTCAGAACATTCACACTCTACAGTCATCAACCTGGCTTGTTCCATCCAGTTTTCCAAACTTTCCTCTCCTGTGGGAGTGGGAACAGTACCAGAAAAGGTACGCAATCGGCGATAAGCACTAGCATCAGTCGATGGTTTAGCGGTTTTCTCCAATAATTCACCCACGGCACGTATGATAGATTCAGGAGAACTAGTTTTAGGGCCTGACTGAGTGAATAGAGCTTGCAAGTCAGACATAGATTTTCCCTCTTCACTTAAGAACATGGACAGTTTCTTTGAGAATTCTGAAACGGGACCCTCAGCTGAAGCCACTACTACCTTCCATGCTTCTTCTCCTGGAGCAGGCATTAATTCTGGTGGAACTCGATTTGGATCAATGACTTCTCGGCATTCACAGAGCACCAAAATAGTACTAGAACTTGGTCCTGATCTTGAGTCTCTCACACGAACTCTGCCGAAAGCTTTTACAGTCTGCAGTTTCTCTTCTATAAACATCACATCAGTCTGAGCAGGCACTCCTATTAACAGTATGCCATGATTCTCCTCAATGTCCTTTTCCTTACACCATTTGGAAAATTCAGCCAGCAAAACTGGATCTTGTGTAAAAGCCATGCTTGGAGCTCTGATTAGTGATGGTCAATTCACTAAAATAAACTTAACACTCAATTCAGTTCTTGTTTTTTAGGGTCAGCTGATGACAGGAAGTAAGAAATCCCGGACGAGCCCCCATAAATATGTAGCGCCCCCTACCCTATTCCTTGATGGGTGGAGCACCGGGTTCTAATAATGTGTCTCTCGACTAAGTTAATTTACTTCCTGTTTTCCCCCCTGATCACCCTACTTAAATGAAGATGTTAAGTGATTATTTTTCTGCAACACTATTATATGAAATCACAAAAAAAAGTAAGGTCTTGTCAATTAACAAGTGATTTTATTTAACAAAGAACAGATGAAATAATGAAATATTGTAAAAAATAAATAAATGTATTTAAATAAATGGAATTCAATAAAAGATAAACAAATAAAAAGAATTAAATGAAATTCTTAAATGCCTGTTTTGTATTTCCTTTCACATCAAAATCACCTTTTATCCTCTTAGATCAGAAATTCCAATATAATACTCAAATATCAATATTCAAATTTTGTATCTGAAAAAAACCCAGTAATATAGTCCCCTTTGGATCTATAATACAATCTCAAAATCAAAATGGAAAATACAATCAGAGAAAATCAAAGAGCAAATTAAATGAAAAATATGTATTGTGGGCCCACACTCACAGCTTTAAAAAAAACCCAACCTGTTGCAGGCCTGTGTCGTTGCTTGAGAACGGTGTGGCCGTGAAAACCAACAAATGGCCTCTTCACTCCAAAGAGCTAAATAAACAAACAAATGTACCTGAGTCTTCACGTTTCGACACGCCGATCCACCGATCACGTTGGACACTCCGTATGCGTCTGCAGTCTCACCAGCTGTCCGCTGAATGATTATGAATCCCGCGATGCCAGAGGAATTCTAAACCACGAGGGGATTTAGAACGCTATCTGGTTCCTCGTAATGTACTCGTCTTCCTCGGAACGATTTATGAACTCAGATGCCGCGAGTAGATTTTACTCGACGTAAAAAAAAGAAAAAAGAGATTACAGTGCACATAGCAGCAGTAACATAAGTCCGTTTAAACTCTTAGTCAAAGTATAACAAATCAAACAAATTACAGAAACGTTCTTTAACACTTTCTGTATACTAAATATACTCTTTGACCACTTAGTCAGCAGTTTTTTTTGGGTATATTTTCTCTCGAAATCACCAGAGACAAAATGCGACATCTCTTTCCGATCTGCCTCAATCTCTCGCTCCCCTCTCTCCCAATCGAAATGATCAATACCCACACATAGGCGGGAGCAAGTAAACTAATGTCCAATCACAAATAAAAAAACATACATGCTGATCAAACCCACATGTTGAGACATGTACACCTCACATAAACTTGACTGTAATCTACATAACATTAATTCAAATGGAATTGCGGCACACATAAATATCCACATACTGTTTATGTTTAACCCTTGAAAGTCAGAAACATTTACATATTAAAAATTAAACATTTAGGAGATAATAAAAACCCTAGCTGGGCTACACTGTACTTGTATAGAAATTTTTCACTAAAAGCTGTTTTCCACAGACATTCATTGCAGCCCACTTTGTTATTGTTCATTGACTTGAAGGGGCTGATGTCCTATTTGCAAAGTTTACAGTAGTAATAGTATGTAGTATGTAGACATTTCCATTTTATTTATTCTAATTTTATCTACTTTAAAAAAAAAAATAGTTTTCTATCAAAATGTTCTTGTGTGATAACAATGTTCTTGTGTGGAAGTGTTTGTAGTAAAAGCTGTTTTGCACAGAGATTCATTGCAGCCGGCTTTGTTTTTTATGTTTATTTGTGAGTAGGTATTGTATGAATAACATAAGTCAGCATAGTTTTACACACACACACACACACACACACACACTTTGTACTAAAGGTAAATCAAAATAATGATGTCACTGTCTAAGCAGAGGGATTTGAAAAACCCTATGGAATATAGTCGACACATGAGAAATGAGGTAATAATCAATATTTCAGAATAATTCAAACTCAGATATTGGTGTGTGATATCTGCACTTTAATTATTTGACTACAAATCTCACCTCATAATACCTCCCAGTGATTATTTCCAGGATAAACTGAGATGCTCCCAAGCTGGCTTCTTAAAACTGACTAAATATTTAAAAAGAGCCAAAAGAGCCATTCTTTTGAACGGCTCTTTGAAAGGAACGGATCGCGAAGATCCGGATCCCCTCAAAGAGCCATAAATCCCATCACTAACTACAACTGAGTGTATTTCCCACATGATATGGCTTGAAAATAGATACAATTTTGAGTGAATTATTCCTAATTATAAGTTGAGAAATATTATTATTTAAGATAACATTGAGATAATTTAAGGCATGTAGGAATATAGGAAATGTAGTTTTTAAAACTTAAAACATTTAAAAACATCACTTAAATGTTTTGTAATCTGTTATAAAATATTTTATTGGGTTCTGTGAACTTATTGTAAACCCTAATGAGTTCACAGAACTCAACAAATATTTTCTAACAAATTAATGTGGGAAATACACTCAGTTGTCGTCTTTTGCTGTCCATCCTCAGCCTTACCACAGGCTCTACTCTTCACCAACGGTAACACTACAAAACCAACAGAAACATAAAAATATGTAAATCCTAACATAACACAACATTTAAGTACTAACTTACATCCCTCTATGTTAATCTTGTATAAAAACACACAAGATAACACTTAATTTCTACATTTATTTTCCTTGTTTTCTGATGCAAAGCATGCTGGGAACTAGAAAACGCATAATTTTAAGTTCACCTTACTACAACAAAATTTTGAGTTTACAGAACTTGTCCAATGGTACTTTCAATTATTATTTGAGTGCAATTAACTAATTTCATTTGATTAAATTAACTAATTTCATTTGATTAATTTCACTGTTCGGTTTTACAGTCAAGTAGTGTATTGTACACTTTCTTCATTTAAAAGTACTGCTATATGAACAAAACTGCAAAAGTGATTTTTACAGCAGTATTCCTTTTAAATAGTAATGTAATAAAATTAAATATAAAACAAGCTATTTGCCACAGCCAGGACATTAACAGCATTCTCACACTAAGCAATCAAAACCATGCCTGAGCGTGTTCGAGCCCCAAAGCCTGGTTCGTTTGACTAGTGTGATCGCTCTTTTTAGCAGTCCCTGTCTCCTGGTTCAGTCCTGGAAAGAGCTTTGTGTAAACAAAAGCCAGAACCAATGCCTTAAAGTGTATGTCGTAAGTGAAGACACGTTATTGTGTGACTCTTTTACCGGGTGTTATTACCGACGTAAAAAATATGTGCAAACTGTAATGAAGCAAAGATCAGTTAGTTCCTCACAATCTGCGCAGAAGCTGAGATCATTCCACAGCTTAAGTGAACGTTAATGTGCCTAGTGTTTTTGACTCGTACATTACACGTCACATCCCGATGCCATGTGTCTTTACGGGACCTTTACGACTTGTGTGTAAATTCACGCTCATATTCCAGGAAATTACAGGCAGTGTGAACATAAACAGTAAAAGAAATGGACACAGCGACCCCATTGGATTCAACGGAGACAAGTGAAGTCAATTAGAAGCATGCACTTCCTGGGGGTCGGGGGTACTGCGCAGACTCAAACTGAGCTTGATGACATAAATGTCACATGAGCAACCTGTAAGTCTTCTAATCGCTGCGCCAAGAGAAATCTGAATCACCCACCCAATCTTGCAGAGAAGGCGAGCGTGAACAGGAATTTTGTATTCTGATGAATTATCTCCCTTGACTTTATGCCTCCACATCCCCCCGATAGCCTCATAGACAGTGGTGAGCAATGGGCTTTCATAACAATAAAAAACTGCGTTAACGTGCAATAGATTAATTTAATAGTTAACATGCTCAGCTCTAAATATACACATGCTTTTTGTTTCTGGGGGAAGTGCCGCCACGCATACAGTTTAAGTACCAGCACACTACTCTTGCTATACTTTTCTGCCATTGTAAGATTTGCCGAAAATAGCAAGACTTTTAAAATTAACAGCTGTCTTTATGAATGGCTTACTGTATCACTGGCTCACCCAATTAAAAAAAATGGTGAATCATTAGGGAACGATCTTGAGAAAGAGTGCAAAATGGTCTTAATATTAACTTGAACATAACATTAACATTAATTATTTAATTATTATATACACCAATGTATAAAGTATAAAATATCAATCTTAAAATGAAGACACATGAGCATCCAGCTCAAGCCACTTTAGTTAATCGTAGCTCGAGAATCATACACAACTGATAGTGGTTCTGTAGTTTAATGAAGACAGAACGTCTTAATGCTCCTGAAAGCACTTTTGAGATTAACTATCAAAGCCAAACATCAGATCTGGCCGATATTCAGGCACACTGAGCACTTAGTATAATGCCAAATCATCACAGCCACAGGCACACTCAGCTTTTTGCGTGTGTGGGATGTTGGTCAAAAGGGTGTAACTGTTTATAAGATAAGCCCTTTAGAGTAAGTTCAGTGTTGATGTGTCAGTGCTCATCCATGGGAATTTCTACTTGAACTTGTCTTAAAATATGGTTTAAACATACCAGGGACTTTTGGTCGTGTCTCAGCCAACACTGTGGGTTCTCTGTCAGTAGGGTTGTGTGGGAAAAGAGTGTGAAATGAGGGTGTATGAGACATGAAAGGAAAAGATTAGATGAAAATGAATGCCGAAGAAAAAGAGAAATATGTTTTTGAGACTTTGGATGTGGAAAGTCTGAGACCTGAAAGGGAGGAGCGGACACAAACAAACCGACCTTAAAACCCAAGGTTTCTAAACTCTGAGATCTGGGCTTTGTCTGAATGCTTGGGAAGAAAAAAAAACACTGCCAAATGAAACAAGCTGAACTGAAATCAAAACATTTCCATGGATGATTGCTCAGGGGAAGTTTCCTTTCAGATAAGGCTGTAAATAGACCACGCTGTACCTCTACCTGTCAAAAGTTCCCTAAAAACTACACAAAACAATTCCACATAATTCCTAGTCATGTACGAATTCCCCATCCCAATTTACTTTGTAAATATTTATCTGATATGATTGCACCTTCATCTAACAATAAACAAGTATGACTCTCAGCTTTATTGAACATCTTTTAATATTTAAACCCATTCGGAAGAATCCGGAGTGGATAAGCATTGTTTTCAAAGGAAAATTTCACAACATAAAATAGTTGTTTCATTCTTTCCGTTCATTCTCTGAACGTCACTGTGTTAACATTTGTGTGTACAACCACTGCTTTTCAAGCATTCAAATTCTGCACTGTTGAGTCATGAATGATCGCTGTTGCGTGAAAATCATGTTTATTGTAGTGGAATCCCTTCACTGAGTTTGCTAAGACACTGCTAACACCCTGTTTGTTTGAGGTAATACAGTGACATTAGGTTTCTGCCCTAAGGCTTCTTCCTGCGTTAAAGTGCCAATTCAGTCATCGCCTTTGGCTCTCGTGGGCGGAACAAGGCATCATTTGCATACACTTCTAATGCTTTTAGGGAATCCCTCCCTTTTAATTTGAGCAGAATGCCTGGATCTTGGGTATTTAGGTGAATGACTGACATGAAAATGTTCAAGGATCTTAACGACTCAGACGCACCTTGAGCAAATAAAGCCTAACGCTAATGCTGCAGCTTTGGTGCTATATACCTTATCATTTGACTTACACTGACTTGAAATGTGATGACTGTTATGACTGTCATGAACCTAGTGTTGATATAATGCATTTTAATGAATAAAGGATGTGAATTATTAAAAATATTGTATTATATTGTATATTGTTTAATGAAAATAAAAGTATATTCTTTCTATGGCTTCCAAGTTTCAATAAATGCACTTGAAATGCAGTAACTTGTGACTGCTTGGTATGATGAAGATATAATGCTTTTTAATGAATAATGGTATATTCCATATTCTTTACATATTTTACATTTAATTTTTGTGACTAGAGTCAGTGCTATGCCCAATTATATATATATATATATATATATATATATATATATATATATATATATATATATATATATATATATATATATATATATATATATATATATATATATATCTATCTATCTATCTATATATATATATATATATCTATCTATCTATCTATCTATATATATATATATATATCTATCTATCTATCTATCTATATATATATATATATATATATATATATATATATATATATATATATATATATATATATATATATATATATATATATATATAAATAATACTGTATATTGTAACAAAGCAGCTTTACAGTGTCAAACAGGAAAAAAGTTTGTCATTAATGCAAGAGGATGAAAACAAAGACTCGATTTTTCAGTTAAAGTCATTGATGATTCAGTGATGTCATCATCCAGTTCAGCTTTCTTCCAATAGTATCTGTGCATTCAAGCTGACAATGTTTTAGCTGACAACTAAGCAAGGCAACAGTGGCAAGGAACCAAAACTCCATCGGTGACAGAAATGGAGAAAACAGGCTCAGTCGGGGGCCAGTTCTCCTCTGGCCAGACGAAACCAGCTTGCCGTGGTTTAATTCCTGCCTGTAACACATGTCAGATTGAGCAGAGGACTCGTCTCATTCCCATGGTCTTTTCCCAATAAAGTAATAGTTTGTTAATCATTTGTGAATATGTTATTAGTGTATAATTAATAAGTGTTATGTTCATTTATTTATGCATGTATTGTTTGTTTGTTATGTTGGGAGTTGGCAGCTATCCAATAAATCCTCTACTGACTATACCTTAGTAACCACATTGCAACGTCTGGGCAAAAACCTAGACTACAAGAGCAATGCCATAGAAAACACCTAAAATGCTGTATATCGCTTTGCCAAAGCCACTGAAACACCTTAGTTACCGCATAGCCCTGGCAAAGACCAACAACATCCTGCCAAGTTCTGCACACAGATTTACTTTCATTTTCAACAAATAAAAGGGTAGAGTTACTCTTATTAGTTTACAACTAAGGCATTAATTTATGCCCTGAAAAAAAAACAGACTTTGATTTTGATAAGTGCCTGTATCCTGCATTACCTCTAAACTTTCTCACGTGCCTGCTTATGCGTCTTGTGCTGGGAGCCACGGTTGGGAGAGTGATTTATATCAGCTGAGAAAGAAAAACTGCTGACAGCTCTGGGAAACCCTTCCTTTCTGTTCCTCATGCAGCAGCTGGAAAAGTGTGTGAGAAACAGAGGGGAAGTCCTGTGTGTGTCCACTGAAATAAATGGCATGTGCAGTGGGAAAGTGGATGATCTGTACATTTAGTGCTCATTCACTAAATGAAAACCTCTCTGTACAAATCATGCCCGAACTCACATGCCCTAAGTGTATATAGCTCAGCATGTGATACTCGTAATCAAAGCATGTGCAGATTCCAGCCTCTCCCTAGAGCACGAGGCTCCCACACACTGCGCTATTTGCCCCACTGGAAAAATGGTACAGTGTCTACTATTACCCACACGTTGTAGCATTGCAATGACATTATAGAGCAATTGTGCTGTAATTGATATCATTCTCTGTCTCCTCGTTGTGCCTTTGATCATTATCGCGTTTCGCACGTCTCCCGGAAGCTGGGTGGATATGCTTTGACCTACACAACGCTGGGGTTTAAATCTGTTATATTAAGAGGCATTTAGGTATCTTGATGCATTGGCGGCAGCCCAGTCAAAAATTGGTCCATTTGATTGTCTTTTAATAAAATGTTGACCCAGGATTTAAAACTATGTTGTCAAAAGAACCTGTACCTCCCCTGATAGCAAACGTACACTATGGAGGTGTCTGCATTTACATCTGCATATGCTGTATTTTTGAGTGTTTGCTCATCTGCAATCTAAAGGACGTTTCCTGATGTCTATCAATGTCACACAGCGGATGCTTTCCAGATGAAGTGATCTGTAACAGACATCTTGGAGATGTACGTGTGCTTCTGAGTAGAAGCAAAGCAAGTTAAAATAACACGGTTGCATCAACGAACGCATATTTACAATCACTTTGCTTTCGTTAACACTATTAGCGACAGCTAGGTTTAGAGTGGGGTTTGGTGTCGGGGGTATGTTTTCCAACACCATTTAGCTAGAGGATTAAACTTTTAGGGACACTGCCCAGACATTTGAATCCTGAAACACCACGATATTTGCATGAATCAATAATGTCATAAAAACGCCTCAGTACAGGCCTGTACCAATGCAATAAAATGTGGCCACGGTGACGTATTGAAAGCATGTTTTAGTGCCATTCATTTCATTGTGAAACTGCCGCGAAACACGCAATAAGGCATGTAATCGCAGTGTTGCATAACGTTGCCTCGAGCACATATTTTTAATGAGCCAGCATTGCTTTTTTCGCTGCTTTCAAACGTTCTCCTTACACACCTCTCTGTGAAGAGCGTCAAACACTGTTGCCAAATAATTTTCAGGGAGAGTTGCTAAAGGCAGGTAGGTTTGTGGCTAAAAGTTGCTAAATGACATTGTGATGTCATTGTGCATTAACGCCATTATCCAAAACCATGACGCAAAATTTTTGATTTGATTTGAAATGTTGGTACTGGGACAATATGAGTCTCAGGATGTCTACATCGTAGCGAAAGTGTCGGGGGGGTCAGGATAAGGTGAGCAGCTCTGCTCTGTGACCCTCACAGGCCCCGGTGTCACCACTGTCTTCCTGTTCCTGCTCATTAAAGCACAGGACGTGGAGGAGAGTGCGAGTGGGAGGAGAACAGATCAGAGGAGAGAGAATCAAATCCCCCAGCCTAGTTCCTCTGCCTCTGTCCTTCCTGTCCCTTGATGATCTTTACACACACACACAAACACACAAAAACACACGTTGTTGCTACAGATACAGTGCATGTTGACTTGCTTTCAGCTGTATGTGTGCTGTTCTGCTTGAGCAAGTAGCTAATTCCTCATGTTTGCACCAAAAACAGGTAGTGGTTGGACCACCAGCCTCAAAAACTTCTGATCTTTGATTAAGTAGCTATTATGTATCAGGTGTAACCCATTTATATTTATATTTTGCATGTTTTCAAAAATTGCATTACTCTACTAGTGGCAATGCAATAACAAAAAGGGTCTAAAACAAGGCCCAAAACTAATGTGATTCAATGATGGAGACCGCGTTTGGAGTCCATCTGTCTCGTCTGGCCAGTTCTGAGAAATGTACAGTGTGCAGAACGTTTGATACAGGTTTGGAGATGTGACAATGCCTGCATTGAATTAAAGCGTAGCCTGTGGGCGGAAAATGAGTCAGAGGATCTCTCGAAGTGTGCGAAAGGTGTTTACAGGAGGACTATTATTAATTAAGCCACCTGTGGTGGGATTCTTTGTTTAAACACATTGTGCTGCCTGTGGTTCATCAGCCATATTAAAGGCTTTGGCTCCAAACACAGATCACATGCTCAACATTCTTGGCAAATGACAATGCATGCAGATCAGATATAAATAAATGAGCGTGTGAAGCTTACAACTCGTCCTTTTGTGCGTCAAGGTTTGGCCAATATGTGCTCAGGATCTACCCAGAAAACCCACACACAGGTGTACTGAGACAGAGCGGTGACTCACATCAGTACCAGGAACCTGCTATTGGGAACATGAGTGCGCCTTTCTTTCTACTGAAACAGGTTTCGATGAAGTTTCCTTTTTTTCCTGAGAATTTTCCTCAGAAAGTCTTTTCTGCTGCAGTTGCTTCACAGATGAGATGACAGGAAACAAAAGCTCTGTCTTCGTACTTAAGTGCGACCTCTGACCTTTCACTCTTGTGACCTGCAGCTGTCCTTGCACTGTCAGAATCTGCTGTGTGATTCTATGGACAGGTTCTTCCAAGAAAGGATTCGCCTTCGCTATTGCAGAACAGGAACGTTCTTTGAACTGAACTGAATATCCACATACTTCTCTATTATTTCACGCATTGCGGTAACAGCATAAGAATTCTCTGGATTGTTTGTGCTTTGGTGTGTTTCTATCCACGTAGGTTTCTAGATATGGATAAGTGAATATACCTCACCCAAACACTCCCTCTTACCACACCTGAATACCTCATGTAAACTGTCACCATAGACATCGCATGTGTAGCAGAGTTCAGCATCTTAGTTCGACCTTTAACACAAATATGTCATAGGGCTGTGATAAAAATCGAATGCGATTTTCATGTGCATCTCATCAGTAAAGATGCTCCTGTAATTAGAAGTATATCTCCAGCATGTGTGTTCAGATCAGGGTTGCCAGGTTTTCACAACAAATCCTGCCCAGTTGCTTCTCAAAACTAGTCCAAAACTAGCCCAATTGCGCTTCGAGGTAGTTTCCCGATAAAAATTGCTTCCCGGGGTTAAAATATCCGTTTTTTTAGCAGGGTTGCCTTGGAAAAAAATTAGCATTTTAGGGGCTAAATATCATGTTATTTGAATTTGGGTCGCTTCGACCTGCGGACATGAAAAACAACCTCAGACTTGGCAACACTCTTTGGCATTTACTACACCGAGCCATAATTCACTGACAATCTACACAAAATCGATGTTAAAATCGCAGGCGATTCGATTTTGAAAGCGATTTTGTGTTAGTTGTCGGTAGACTACGGCTCTGTGTAGTTACTGCCGCTAAACCTGAACCAGCGTTGCCAAGTCTGCAATTGTTATTCATGTCCGCAGTTTGAAGCAACCCCAATACCAATAATGTGATATTTAGCCCCTAAAATGCAAATTTTTTTTCAAAAAATGTAGATTTTAACCCCAGGAAGCAATTTTTATCGGGGAACCTCCTGGAAACGCGATTGGCCTAGTTTTGGACTAGTTTTGAGAAGCAACTGGGCAGGATTTGTTGTAAAAACCTGGCAACCCTGATCTGAACCCACGTGCTGGAGATATACTTCTAATTACAGGAGCATCTTTACTAATGAGATGCGCATGAAAATCGCATTCGATTTTTTTGCACAGCCCTAATATGTCATGATGACAAAAAGTCTCAGTTATTTCTGAGTTTTCACATCATTTAGTTTGTCTCCGCTTTTCACTTCTAATACCTATCAAGTCGTGTTATCTGGTATGTTTTTGTACTGATACCTGTAATGTGTTCTTTTGTTTGTAATTATATTACTAACTTTTTATTTGATGTTTTTAATGCAATGTTTACAATTCTCACAACTACTCAGAACACCTTGAACACTGTATTACTGCGCTGGTAAATGTTGCATATGTGAGCACCACATAAGCCCCTTTCACACTGCACGTCGGACCCGCAATATTCCCGTAACATTGCCTGGTCGCCTTCTGTGTGAAAGCAACCACATCCCGGAATTGATTACCGAATCGAACCCGGGTCGGGGACACAGTAACATTGCGGTAATCGATCCGGAACGAGCGCTGTGTGAACAAAAGCCAGATCTAATTCCGTATCGAAGTGATGACGCACGTTATCGCGCAACTTTTTTTACCGGCTGTTTTGAAGGAAGATCAACATTCGCGACGAAAACATATGTGCAAACTGTAATGAAGCAGAGATCAGTTAGTTCCTCACTTTCCGCGCTGACGCAGAGATCGTTTGCTTGCTTCAGTTAAAGTATAATGTGCCAAGCGTTGTCGACTCGTACATTACACGTCACGCGCTGATGTCACGTGTCGTTACGGGATCTTCAGGGGTTGTGTGTGAAAGCACGCACATATACCGGGTCATCACTGGCAGTGTGAAAGTGCCAAATCTAGCGACCAGGGAACAATTCCAGGAACACTTTACCCCTGTATTTGCCGGAATGGCAGTGTGAAAGGGGCTTTAGATTTTCTTTGCTCATTCATGTCAGAATAGATGTGTGCAACAGCTAAACTCTTTCCCATCTTGTAAAGAGTTATTCTGCCTTTGTGATCCAATCAGCGAATCTGTCCGAACCCAGATCAGACGTGTGACTCTCACGTGACTCACACCTGGCCTTTACAGGAAGCCAGAGGGAAACTTACCGGGGTCTCCCTTTCATGCCTCTTTGAACAAATACTCTTCAAACGCATAGTCTTACTACACACTAAATTACTCACATACACCAGCTGCGCTCTGAATATTCACAAACATGACTCTGACACTTCTTTCATTTCAAAGGGCTCCTGTGATCTGTGCTTAGGCACCGAATTGAAAATACACGTTTTTTTCTTCATAATTTACTAACAAGCCAGCCCATGCTGGTGAGATTGAGGGTCCCGACTGCACATCAAGGCTGGGTGTCAGATTGAGCTGCCTGTGCGTGGCATTAGTCAGAGCAATTTTCTCAATCTAATTCATTGGCAGATTTATGTATCGCTAGTTTAAGAAACCTCGCAAGGGTTTGCTAATTGCCTTCAGCTGTTTAGAAGCATGGGTTCTACAACTTATGTTTGAAAAGAGGTTTGTCGCCGAAAGCGGAAAAGAACAAAGTCTGACGTTTAGAAGTTGGAGTGTGTTGACAGGAAGAGGTACTTATTGAACAGAATTCTCTGAGGGAGCTGTTTATTACCACAGATGACTTCATTCACTGCATCAGATCATCAGGAAAGCTCCTAAAGTCTCAGTAGAAGAGAGAGTTTGTGGACCTCGCTGTGGATCAATCATCCTAGAAGACTGTTAATAACTCACTGGAGACTATATTGTCATAAAGGCCTGAGTGATGGGTATCAACCAATATAATATTGATTTATAGCATGCTTTTATCCAAAGAAACTTGCCGTGTCTTGCTCTAAAGCATAATATTTGCTTGATCTAACCTTCTGTTTGCCAGTCGTAAGATTAGAATGCCATGACTTTATCACCTCACCAGACTGGATGGATGGATGGATGGATGGATGGATGGATGGATGAAGAATGGAATGAAGTCTGTGGTAGAACCATGTGGAGCTACACATTTCCCTCCATAAAGATGAATCCCATTGGTGGAAAAAACTTGACCAAAACCCAAAGATGAAATCCTGGTCGCTGAGCATCATTTGAGGATGGACTGTTTGTTAGCTCCTTTGTGAATTCTTTGCTTCGTTTTGTGGCTGCGTGGTGTGTATAGATGTGTATAGATTACAATCAGAAAGCTTTTGAATTCTCTCTCTATTTCTGTGTTTGCATTACCATATGTCAAGACATACATGCAGTACTAGTTCTAATTCTTAGTCTGATGTGTATATATATCTAAATATGGCAGCATTGCAGCCAAAACCATGCGTGCTGGTTTGATGAAAATAGCTCCAATAAAAGCTGATGAATCATTAGTCAGAGCAGAGCGCCCTTGCATAAGCTGCTGGTGCTGTTTGTGGGAGGTGATGAAAATCTTGTTATATGCAATGAATTTTGTCTTCTCTGCTGCAGCCAGTCACTCTCCAAAATAACTGTGCAAATGCCTGACTTTAGCTGAGACAATCTTTACTTTAAGTATACCTAAGTGAGAAATTCACAACAAATGAACTGCACGGCTTACGTTCACAAACAATCTGTGGATTGTTCAAATTGGCTAAAGGAATTATGCATGACTGTGACGCAAACATTTCCAAAAACGCAAGCACAATTTAAATGCTTTCCAACAAAAACTTGCTTAAATGAACCTAAAATGGTTTGCTAGTCTTGGTTTTAGGTGGTTTATCCTGATCTTCCTGGCTTGCCTACATGGTTTTAAGTTGGTTTGGCTATGCAACCAGCCCAAAATCCATCTAACCCCCCCTAAAACTCTAAAACAAATGAGCCTGACCAGGGGGAACACCTCAAACCACAAACCAGTTAATATTTTTTTTATCAGGGTTGCAATCTGATTCTGAGTACTACATTGTGGAGGATGCAACAGACCAACAAGATCTAGCACTTGAATACTGGATGGAGAAATACAGCCTATATAGCTAGAAAGTTGTGAAAGCAAGTGTTTGTGACTGAGATAGACTTTTAAGAAATCTATACAAGGCACTACAGATGTTGATCTGATGTCTGTAGCACATGTCTCAAAGTCATTAACAGTCTGTCTGTAGTGGCGAGACCATAAGGAAGAAAGATCAGACATACATTAGCATTAACACTAAACAGGGTCCTTTTTTTAACCGGGACAGTCTGAGTCCTGTTTATACCATCTGGAAAGTCTCGCCCCTCAGCCTTTTTGGCACATGAACCAGGGTTTTCCCTCAGTGAGTCACTGGTGACTGATAAACTTTCTCTCTCCCCTCTACCCCGCCACTTCTTTCGCTTTTCTCTCGCTCACTCTCTCAGCAGACCGGGGTGTGCCGACGAGGAAGAGACAGAGACATTCAGTGAGTCGCAGGGCTGAGCTACAGTCTGGGAGACTGGGAGGAGACAGAAAAATTACACACAGGGCAGGATTTCCTCGTCACTGTCTCAAACCATGCAAACACATGCAAATATTTAGCAAATGGTTTTTCTTGCGAATGCAAGTTTTAAGAGACTGTTTCCCCGAGGAACAGTTGACTGGTTATTTGAGTCAGAGGTTTTAAAGCTACGTTGACTTTCAGTTAATCAGTTTTCTGAATATGTTTCACTCTTCATCATCAACCCTAAAATATCCTGCACATCTTTTACACGCCTGTCTGTGTATGCAGAACATGACTTTCCTCCAATTTTTCAAGTATGTGCGTCCCAAATTACATACTATAAACTTCTATGTACTGTGTTGAATTAAATAAGATTATTTTGTCATCCAACATTAGAGTCTGATAGCTCCTCCCCCTCCGATATCTAATTAAATATGCGACCATTGAATGCATGAAGTGTAAAACCTTGCACAGTTTGTTTTTCTGGTTAAAAAAGTGCATCAAATGGATACTTAAATTGCACATTTTCGCCTTGAATAATTGATCAGTTATGAAAAGTAGTGGTGTAATCTGTAAACGGATCTCAGTCGAATTAGCTATTTAGCTGCACTGTATTTAAGGTGGAATCTGTATTCCACACTCACTCACTAAAATGAGCTCTGTCAAAAACACTTACATAGTGAGCTGCCTACAGGTAGCATTTTTATGCATCATGTATCCTTCATAAAGATTGCAATCCCAGAATACATTGCATTTATGCATTTGGTAGACACTTTTTTCCAAAGCAACATGCAGTGCATTCAAGCTATAATTATTATATATTTTTTAATCAGTTGGTGTGTTTTCTGTGAATTGAACCCACAACCTTTTGCACTGCTAACACAATGCTCTACCACTGAGCCACAGGAACACGTGCCGTTGTGACAACATTCACTCAACATGACAGAACGCTGACTAAAAGTATTTATAGTAAAAGTAAAAAATAGTAAGAATAGTAGGCAAACATGCTACTCTGAAATGAGTCTGAGTCTCCCATTCTTCATACTTCTATCTGCCGTTATTTGTCAGTTTAGCTAACTTGACGGTCATATTTGCAACACAGCCAAAAATTTACTTTTCCATTAAGTGGCAGTTTTTGCCTGCTGGAATTGATATCCAAAAATGGCTCATTATATGATCATGACGTTAGTCTAGTCTAGTGCAAGTTATGCAGAAACACCCGTTATAATCAAGGCTATGAAATGAATCTTTTACGAACATCATATCTACACTGTATTGTTTACAATGAGGGAATTCACGAGCGCAAAGAATTCGGTCAGTGAGGGCGCACACTCAACAACAGCTCCAGAGTTTTCAGCGCTGACTAATCTGAACACCTCTGATTGGCCAAAAGCAATCTGATGCAGTGTAATTATGCAAACAGACACTTCATTCATTTTCACATTTAATTTTAATCATGATAGCCATAATCAGTTGTTTAATTGTGCAGGGGCAATTTGTGCCCCTTTATCTCGAATTTGTGGGGCATTTATGTTCATTTTGTTGTCATTTTGCCACAAGCCCCCATTCATTTCCAACCCTGATGCTATTTCGGTCATACAACACCAATATCTATTGGAATGATGAAATACAGAAATCTCAAATGGCCAAACTCTCTTTTCAACGTGTTTTAAATCAGCAGTTAAATCTGACATGAAGTGTTGTACTGTTTCTTATGTTCAAGTAGTGTTAATTTTCTTATTTTTAATTCATTTTATTTTATTTTATTTTTAGGGTTGTTCACTGCAGTGATGTGAAGACTTCACCAATTATCATTTTATTTACAAGATCCCTTTATGAGAGCCACTGCACGTTGATGTTAAGGATACGAGTTAACAGTTTTGGTCTACACTGTCTTTGATGGTATACACAGAGTTGGATGTTTCACATCTCTCTTGAAGTTTAATTTCCATTACCATACTATTTAACTGCTGTGCTGTAGGCTTAAAATACTAGCTTAGCAACATGCAAATGCGACATGCACCATGCAAACATGTTACATTTATCAGAGTATCAAGCCATTAGCTTAGCAGTATGCTAATGTTTTTCCACTTGCTGACATGCTACATTTTCTTGTCTTTTTTTACTAATTTGTGTGTTAATGCTGAAAAGAAGGTATCATGTCATTGGCATAGCAACATGATAATGCTTTTCACGAGCGAGTGTTTTAATGCTTATCAGAGTATAACTTCATCAGTTTAGCAACATGCTTATGGCTATTCTGAGTCTCCCATTTTTGAACTTTAATGAGCACTTTGTGTGGCATGCACAGCTATCTAGTATGTTTCAAATATCTCATGAGGCTTCATTTAGGATGCTGTCTAGAAGGCAGCTGCCTCTGTAGAGAGTAGATACTGTATCTCTATAAAGCAATTAAGTTCAGTGTTCATATAAAGAGTTTTAAATTACAGCATCACTGAGCACATGCTCATGAAAACCATTAAGAAATACAGATACAAGCACAGATGGCAGGAACTCTGACAGGAAGGGAAACCGAGAAACAAATTCACTGATTGAAGCATCACTTTCTTTCCATGGTAGTCAGTGACCGTTTCTGTGCAGAATGTCATGGCAAACATTTTTTGCTGAAGTGACGCATGTTGTTGCAGCGGTAAATGTGTTGAGAAAGCTGATGTCTGCTATCAGCAGGATCGTGTCATGGCTGATCACAGAGATTCTGCTGACCACAGTGCCATCAGAGTGTGTGTGTGAGTGTGTGTGGTCAGCAGCAGGTGTGTTCACAGAGGGACAACAGCTGCATGGGAGGGAGGTCCAGATTCGGTCACACCTGGCTGTCCTGTTTCTAACTAAACAGTTACACCATGACTTGACCTCTTCACCTCTTCACTTCCCTAAACACAACCATCGCGTACAGAACTATGGACAGTGTGCAAATTATTCTTTCAAGGGTGCCAACAATTTGGCGAATTTCTATGGGTATTTTCATTTTTTATTTTTGAGGTGGGGGTTGAGACATACAAGACGTTGATGCATAACATGGAGTATATAGAGAAAATAATTTATAAAGAAGAGTGTTCTGGATATATTAAGACCTTTATATGATCATAATTGTTTATTTTATGGGTTTTTTTCACAATTTTTAAACCTCTTTTCCTCTCATTTAATTTAAATGGGTCTACAGGGTCACACATTAGTTTTAAAATAGTTTTAAATATAGAGGATATGTCACACTGCAGGACATGTCAGCTTTCCAGAAGTATTTCACTTGTACACCTTTATGTTATATGTAATTCTGTATTTAAGTCATAATAATCATAAGTACTTATGTTTTGCAGATGTACTGATCCTTAAACAGTAAAAAGGCCACCAAAATATATGAAAACAGATTGTAAATATATAAATAGATTTTTAAAAGCATTTAAAACTATATTTTGCTTTACATATATTTATTGATTTGAAGCAAAAGGGTTTTCGAAAATCGGAATACAAAACTATTAAAAATCTATTTCTCTATGTAGAAAATGACTGGGATTTTTATAGTCCCCGACTTCTGCACTCTATATTTGTGTGAGCAAAAATAAAGAAACACTCATTACTGTGTCTTCCATTCACAGTTGTATACACTGCACCCTGGGCTGTTGTAGCCAGAAATATCCCATTTAACATAATATCATATATAATTGTTTCAGCGTGCGGCTCAGTACTAATTTAGAAGGCTGTGGCATTTATGTGGGATCAGCGTTTAAGCATAGACTCATATTTTTATATTGAAAATGAGGGACAAGGGAGAAGCTGTCTGGTCAAACTCAGGCATGTTCCCGCATTTAGATCAGCGCCTTTCCGAGGAGGGTTTGATTGCATACAGGCCAGATAGGCGTATTAGGGCAATTTGGGTTTAGCCAAAGTCTGTAGACGAACAAAATGGTTTAAATATGGAGCTTCTCACCACATTTCTCCACAGAGAGGAGGGTTTTGCTGTTGTGGTTATTCTACCAAAGCACCCATTTCCATTTCAAGCCTCTGTGTGCATGTGTGAAGTTTATTTAGTTCCAGTAGTGAGGTGGCTGTTTCTCCTATGATGGTCGGGTGGAAGTACTTTCTGTCAAGATGCTTTTCCCAGCCTGTGGCATGAGTGACTCAACCAGGGATCTTTCTGAGCATTCATAAATAAGCAGATTAGCATGTTTCCCTGTCGTAGCCACTGGACGAAAACCTGTCTGGTACATTCCGGTCTTTCTGCTTCACCTTACAGAGAGCGAGTCTCCATTGGGAGCCATTGGAAATGCTAAGTATATGCATAAAAATAGAGCAGGGATTCTGGTTTCTGGGTGCCGGGGTTTCAGGACAATTGAATGAGTCAACTTTCCAATTCTACTCTTCCATACCCCCCGTACAAAACCATGCACACACACACACACACATAAACAGCTCCTCCCATCTTCTCTTTGTTGGACAGAAAATAGGGCTAACAAGAGGGTGTGTGCATGGCCATGGGGTCGTTTCTGTTTTTAGTGTCAGTAAGTCGCATCGAGTCAGCTCTGAGTTTGAGGTCAGGGGCTCAGCGTCTTTGATCATAATTATAACTCAGAAACTCTAGACACACAGCTATCAATTCAAGAGGAAAATATACAACGTGTGTTAGGAGCAATTTTGTCGTTGTAACATTTTATAAGCCAATCCTGCATTTTGTGTTTCACTACTGTGCATTTAAGTATATATATATATATACTACAAGTTTGGAAAATACACAGAGCACACATTAGTACATAACAAAATGTTTTTGTCATTTTTTTTATTAATTTTTAATTTAAATATAAGATTTTAAATTAAACAAGTCAATAAATTGAGATTAAAAAATAAATAAATTAGATTATTTTTTTAAAGTTAGCCTAAAGTATCATTTTATCAGTGCATGATAAATGTTCACGCACACAAAACCTTAGAATTATGAATGTTATGAATTATGAATAACATTATGAATGTTAGCAGGAGACTATTATCGTTCAAGATTAGGTGATTAACGGTTAGTCTCAAGTCCAGCAGGAATACCTCAATCACATTAATAAGAAACTGTCTCTGTATCCCCCCTTCACAAAGAGACATTTCTGCAGTTTAGCAGTTAAGCACCCTGTCACCACACCCTGCAACTCTCCCTCTCACCCCGGCCCACTTCCCACCTAACCCCTTCAACCAGTCTGCTGCGGCTGGGGCTCAGGACGGGTGAAGTTCAAATGTGCTGCACTTAAAGATTCCTTTCAACTCTGCGGGTCCGTCAGACCTGTAAACTTCACTCTGAAACATCCACATGAAGACCTTCAGTCTTCCTGCCACTTTTGCACGTACCTTTCAATTAACTGCCATCTCAAACAAAGACACATGCACATGGGGTCAAACAATGGCTTCTCTTGTGTTAGTGAAGCCTGGGGTGAAATTCCACTGTTGGTTCATTTGTGTTAACTTAGAAAGACCTCAGCAGAACACAGAGGACACTTTAAGTGCACAACATTTGTGTCATTCATGTGCAAGGCATGCTGTGCTTGGAAAGACTTAAGGGGAAGGGGGGGGGGGTGGAGTAATTAATTCTACATGCAATGCATGAAAAAAACTCCATAGAAACTTGATAGTGTTAAAGTGTATATTTTTGTGTTGGTTGTCTTTGTCAGCTTGGACCAAGTTGCACCCCCATACTAAAATAAGTACAAGCATGTAGTACATTAAAAATAGAATGCAGACATGACGTGTATGTACTTCTCTTGCAAACTTTTTAAAGTGCAAACAGCAAGTTGGCATGTTGAAAAGGTATAGTGCATGTGTTTGTTGTCTTTTGCCAGTATGAACAAGGCTCATGACTTGGAAATACATAAAGCTCAATCTCTTGCAATGCAATGACATATTGGGATGCCTGAGGATCATATTTGTGCTGGTTGTTTTTGTCAACAAGGACAAAGTCCATCACTTACAGACACTCAGACTCCAACTATAGCAATGCTGCAGCCCTTAACCGGAGAAAATGCATGCATGCAATGCATTAAAATGGCATGTAAAATTATTGCAAGGCATGACGCGTATAGTTCATGCATTGTTGTTTTTGTCAAAGCTCATGTCTTAGATAAAGATGAAACCATTTTGATACTGTAGCCCTTATTAAATTAAATGCATACATGTGCTGCATGAAAAACAGGGTCGCCGTGATTTTGATCATCTTCTGATGATCCTGGATCGACATCATTGTCCAAAAATCTAGACTAAACCCAATCCCTACCCCTAAACCTAACCCTACCCATAATTTGGGAAATGGGAAATGATAGCTGATTAACAAGGGTGTAGAAGCACCTTACCCTGATTTTAAGCCTAAAAAAAATATTTTCTAAAAAATGATATCTCAATTCTGATTGGTTGATTGGATGTTGATCCAGGAACATGTTGTACTTGGTGTAAACACGCTCCCGAAAAACAGCATGCATTCTGAAGAATCATCACTTGGAAAGCTCAAACTATAGCAATACTGCAGCCGCTTGCTAAATAAAATGCAGGCACTGCATGATAAACAGCATGCAGGCTTCTTAGGCAGCGTGAAGAGTGTAATGTGTTAGTTTTCTTTGTCAGCATTAATAAATCGGAAATACTTAAAAGATCAAATTATACTGCAGCCTCATACTGAATATTTAGGACAGAGTTAAGTGTTGAGGAATAAAAGGCAATTAAATTACCAGTAGAAAATGCTGCCATGTTGTGCTTGTTAAGGCTTTTCATAAAATCTCCACCAGGAGAGAGATTTTGCCCTTGATCTCCCCACTGTAAAGAACTTTAAACAGAACACAATATTTCTTTCTTGCCCATAACACTAAATGAGACCACCCATAATCCAGGGATTGTTTAATTGTTACCATAATATTGCTCTCTGTTTCACACTTGCTAAAAATTTAGCTGAATGTAATATACTGTATAAGTCTGTTCTTTGAAAGAAAAGCTCTGTCAGATATGGTTGTGCAAGATTTTACACTTAAGATGTCTCGTCTGAGTCAGCGCATGCAACTCTGGATTATATCCCATTTCATTTCTTATCTCATAAATGTCTCAGCTGGATGTAATTTCCCTCTGTGAAAGTGATCTAGAAAAAGATCTTTTAAACTACACATCTTGAGCACCACATGATGCATCTCTGGCGTCTTCACTACAGATGGTCTGACACTTCGAACGGCATAAAGGCTGAGTCTATTGAGCTCTGGAGGAGGTCACGACTCATAAGAAGAATGGGCAGCGCTCGTAGTCAGACGTCTGCTTCTAGATCGAGGACCAAATTAGCAGCAGGAGCTCTTTCTCAAAGCTAAGACATCCAAAGTGCAAGCTTAAAATAATGCACTCTCATTGATGTCAGAGCAAAAGCACAAAAGATTACAGCTGGCCAGATTCAGCCAGAAGCACTGACACCACCGTGAATGGAAAGAGAGAACTAAATTAGAACTGCCACATCTCTGTTTGGTAATATGTTTTAAAAATAAAGTTTATAAAGCAGAAATTTCTGGATTTGAGTCATCTCTGTGTATCTACAGTAACTGAGACAGAGACACATATTATACAAAGATAAAAAAAGGAAAGAAAGTCAACAGAATATGTGATTATGCTTCACTAGACAGTTCTTTTTAGAATCATCAAACCAAAATATGTTATTGAAAATTATTTAAAAGTTTTTTTTGTTTTTTTTTATTAAATCAAACTGAATACTAAGATGGTTTTAAGTTAGATTTTAAAAAGAGAGTTATTTTTCCTTGCATTGGACACTCGTAAATTGTCACTGACCCTAATACGCAGAGGTCAGTATAATAGGTGCGGCTTTATTTAATTAAAGACTGGTTCAATGGTGAATTCACTGACATATGGAAGGACTTGTTGGTTACAGTTCGGGCTAAACTGATGGTAGGGGGCTTAAAACGAGTCTATAATTATGGCAAATGGCAAGCTTCAACCGTCCAGCATTGCACACATCTGTAAAAAGAGAGGCTCTGTTGCGCTCTCAATCAAGGCAAAAAGGTTTTTGGCCAATTCAGAAGAACCACAAGAGGGGCGAGAGAATCCATCTTGGCTTTTTACATCCATTACAGAATCAAGAAACTCCTTATTTTATCTACAAGGCCACCACTCCCTGAGATATAAATATAGCCCTGCTGTGCTAAAAATACTCCAGCAGGCCTTTCTATTAATAGCCCTTCCATCTGAACTAAATACTGTCAGCAACTCTAAATCAGCCAGGGCTTCTGGCCAAGTGAAAGAAAAGGCTCTCTGTTTCTGTTCCCTCCCACTCTTCTCTCACTGGCGTGACGTCAGCGCTCGCCAGCACTTTCGACTCCAGTCACCAGTCTCATTCAGGCGAATTTAGTCGTTTAAGCCACTTACGGGTTCTGCCATTGTGCTGCAGTGTGACGCCTTTATAGGGCAGAGCGCACATGCACGCTTTTTCCAGCAGTCTGGAGAGGAACACACAGATAGCTATTGTCTGGTCAGCTGCAGTGCGAGTGTGCCCTACAATAGCACGTGTTCTTAAAGCTCGTCCACTCCCTGTTTCCACCCTGACTGCAGGAGACAAGTGTCACGCAGACCTTAAACTCACCACTCGCCCAGCTGATTCCTGCAGCAGTATATATACAGTATATCTCCTTGTTCTTCGTAAGCTGGTGAGCCATACAGCCCCTCTCTCTAAAAACACAGTCAACATCTGCTGTAACCTAGTAATTGGTAGCTTTAATTAAGCATGAGCAATGTGTTTATAGTGGTGAGATAAAATGACGATTAAAGACTTACAGCACAACGCAATGAAAATGAGAGCATTCACAATCTATGGTTTTACTGTCTATTTAATTTGGTCTGCTCTACAGGATGGGTCATAAACTTGGCCAGAGTCACGTCTTGGCTGCTCGTTTGGGTGAGGGTGGAAAGCAGCACTGCTGGCGGCCTGAATGTACCTGACGACCTCAGAGTCAAACAGAAACAGACTGGGTGGCACATAGTCATTCCATCGCACACACAGATCAAGGCTTTATGAGAAGGGAAAACTTCAGCAGGGGCTCCGAGTTTCTGCCTATGAGTGCTTTTAAAAATACTGAACTGCTCTTTCCTTTTAGAGTCAGTTTGTGTAGGTGTATCTATTCCTGCACACTGCCTGGTCATGCTTTAGAGATTGGATTTGTAGTAACACAAACGTCTTTCTATGTACGTCAATGCACTTTTTACCTTTTACAATTTGCATTCTTTCTATTAATTGTTTTTATATTTCTTCTTACAATGTGTATTCGCCAATTTTATAACTTGCACTGGTGACCTGATGAAACATTTTGTATGACTTTATAGGACCCCCAGCGCCCCCCCCCCCAATATATATATAGTTATATATATATATATATATATATATATATATATATATATATATATATATATATATATATATATATAGGCTATTAGTGCTGTCAAACTATTCATTGCAATTAATCCTATCCGAAATAAAAAATTTGAAGACATAATTTATGTGTGTGCACTGTATGTTTATCATGTATATATAAATACAGCATATATTTTTAAAATATTTGCATGTATGTATTTATATTCATAAAATGTATATTGATAACCATAGCAATGGACGGAAACAAATAAATGTCAAACTTTATGTGCATTAATGCTGAAGCACCTTGACTAATTTCAAAAGCGACCTGCTGGAACCACCCTGAGAAATAATAAAATTGAATGACAATAAACTAAATGCACATTATTCTTCACGTTTAGACGCGTTACAGAACATGTTATCTGGACTGTGTTCTCACCCCATTCCGGACTCTTCACCATGATCACGATAAGAGAGAAAAACAGCATGATTCATTCTAGTACCTCGTGGGAAATGGCTCGCGCGCTCACGCGGCACGTCACAATTTCCGCATTCCTCACATACCGGCGGCAGAAGTGCTGGGCACGACTCAGCCGGTGAGCAGTTAGGAGATGCCCTATCCGAATAAACATGTATAATGTAATGCTTTAAAAACGGAGAATTTGGTTTAAATCATTATACTTCGCGCAGGCGTAGAGTAGAACTGAAAAACTCGGCGCTTCGTCAAGATTTGCCCTTAAATGGTCAATGACGTTTCCGGGGTTCCACTGCGTAATCAGAAACGTGCTACGTCAGACGCACAATCTATCAGGGAATGCCCTAAAAATTGTCCACGTCTTTCATCTCAAAGGAGACTGAATTTGGAAACTCTGATTCCTCGTTTCTATTATTATCCCTTGATAACAAGCCTATATTTCATCATTAATATCGAGTTCACTTTGGCAGTGGCAGTAAAATACTAGCACTTGTTGCTTCAAATTAACAGTAGGCTAATGCTCAAACAGAATACAACAGCAACTTCTGATTCTGAATCAATATTGTAGTTATCTAAATAGCAGGGTGGTGGTGTTTTGCTTGTAGATTCTCATAGGATGCCCTGTTTGAGCAACTGTTAGCACATGCAGCTCTCAGCCATGTAGTGTTCACAGCGCTGACCTGAACAGCAACTGGATGGATCTGGAAAAACAAAGCTCACAGAGCGCCAGAGTTTTACTGAAGTGTGGTGGTACCTTAATAGTTAAAGCTTTGCCCTAGTAACCCAGACCAAGCTGTGACAGGAAGCATAAACTATAACATAATTTTTCCCTTGAGGAAAACACTATCCCAGTGTGCCCAGTGCTGCTTTTGTAAAATGTGTAACCTACTGTCACAAAGTATCTGCTACATAACAATCACAGATAGCTACAATGAGAGTAAGATACCTGTGATAAGTTATATCTGTAATATAACCTCAGATCACTTACCGAAAAGTTATTTTATATGGGTCATGTTGTCAGATCCTTTCCTGGAAGTTATGCAAACCCTGTACAATCTATTTGTGAAGGAGCAGAGCTGGCCGGAGTAGACAAAAACTCGACATGAATTACTTCTAAAGTCTACATTCCTGCCAATACGGTGTCATAATTAACTGTGTACCGGGAAGGATGTGAAGCGGATTCCTGCATCCACACCTGGGGCAGTTCCCTTTCACTTACTGCCATTCAGTCCAGGCTAAATTTGGCAAGTCTTTTCAGGGAAGTTCATCAGGAAATGTTGTGTTTTGACCATGGTAAGTGAATATGGTTTTGAAACTGTTGTGTCACTCATAAGAGAAATGACTGAATCCCCACCCAAAAGCAAAACATCAGACAGAAGTGTACAATTCAAAGTCAATAATTTATTGAAAACAAGATTGCATTTGACAAGAGGAGCAATGCATATATTACTCTATTTAAATTACTGGAAATAGCATATCAAGTCATGGCATGTATTTCTCAATAACGCAGTTCATTTTGTCTCAGAAATACTGTTTTTCTTCTCAGTACAGTTTATCAGAAGTGACTGCAGTCCGATTATAGCTTGGCATCAGTGCTACTGCAGCTCATAGTTAAAGTCCGGAATATATATATATATATATATACAGATTATTCAATCCACATTTCGAAATGTTGGTCCCGCAGTCAGTGATCGTGACGCACAGTCGTCGCTTTCCAACCCACACTGCACATATGAAGCAGGGGCGAGCGCGCGCCCAAGCCGCCCGCGTGCAAGTTCTCCGACAGCGCTTCACAGTTCATGTTCTCACAACTTGTTCCTCCGGTACCCAAAACGACCTCTTTTTCCCCCACCACGGAGGACAGGACAAGCTGGAGGGGCCAGGCGCAATGTGCCGATCCGTGCGCACGGTTCCAAGAGCTCCTCTCTCTCACAGCTCCTTCACATGACGCAGCAGTCAACGGCGGCTGGTGCCGAGCCCTTTCGTTTTCATTCGCAGAGAATGACGCTTTCATCCTTCATTGCATCAATAGCCTCGCATCTCGTTCAGCGTTCTTGCAGGGACAGACAGGGAATCCATTGGTTTTTGCAACGGCTCTCTTCACAGTAGTTGCCCACGTCCTTCAGTGCCTGGCATTTGAGCGGCTGGCATTGAGGGTTCTGTGAAAATGCATGAAATGCAACGTAAGCCAATGCCATAAGATATCAAGATCCTGAATGCACGTTGCATATGATAACGCAGTTTGCGAGTTAAAGTCTACTTACAGTGACTATGATGCAGTGGAAGTCCCTCGGCTCGCTGTTGTCCACGGTGGCTGGCTCCCCGAGCACCTGCGCGAGGCGTCTCAGTCCAGACACCCGCAGGATGTTGATGTCGTTGTCGCAGCAGAACGCCTGAAGGAGCGTGAAGTGAATCTGCAGCGCAATATCGTCCTGGTCCTCTTCATCGGTGGCCAGGACGCACAGTACGACACAATCTGGGTCTCTGTAGATCAAATTAATTGCATTTAGTCTCCTGTTTGTTAGGATAGCACAGTATGACAAGATGTGTAAAAGTCAGACATGGGTATATACTTACACATTCATCAGTTTCGCAGACTCATAAACGCCGACTGTGAGACAGTCCTGTCTCTGTGCTGCTACCAGCAGCTCTTCCAATGCTTGGCTCACGGAATCCATTCTGTAAAAACATGCAGACTATGGTAAGCAACGATCGGATAGCTCTTTATACACTAAGATATCCAGTGAGATTCGCATTGTATATGTACGCATGCAATGAAGAACTTACTTTTTATCAGTCATATTGCATCCAACGACTTCTTCCAGGGTCATTTTGCTTCGAATAATGGTAATCCACAAGTCTCCGGAAGAGAAAGAAATGTTAAAATCCAGTCGAAGTGTGCTGCCAAAAGTATAATCCAAATATCGTTTGGAGCTGTAGTATTCCTCTACTCGTTTCGCTGTGTATGAGAAGTTGTTTCTGACGACTACAAGCGAAAATGTTGTTTATATACCGCTTTCGAGTGGGCGTGTGCTTGAAAACCTTTCGTCTTTCTCATTGGTTAGAAAGCGTCTCGCTCTCGCTATGCCATTGGTGATGGGGGAAACTCCTGCGTACACCCCACGTGGGCTGATTCGGAGAATCATTGCCCAAACAGAGAACACCGTTCATTTGAATAGCTTTCAATTTGTTTGTACCAAGTACGATGGAATTTCCTTATGGAAATGATGGCCTTTCCCTGTCGCTTTCGATGCGCGTGTTGCAATTACATCTGAAACCTCTGCATCACGTTCAAAACTTAATGAAGCCAGATTTTTTTTTCTGTGTTAGTTTTTATTTATATTGGGGTTTGAATAGTGCACCACATTTATGGGAAAGAAATGGTGATTGTATCGTATCTTCCTCAAATGTATAGTATTTGGGCACATCCTGAAAATGCACGAGCCGGTTGATCGACACTCCATTGCATGCTTGTACTCATGACTCCCAATTCTCATCCTGATGCAATAATGTGCACAGTTAGGCACAAACATGATGCATTAAAATAGATGGCATCCGTCTTTGCATAAGTCCCTGTTTTGTTATGTAAAGCACGAGACCTGGTCTGCTGCAGAGGCTCTAGAAGGCAGTAGAGTTTCTGTCTGCTTGTTACCGGGAACTTTCATCGCACAGGCTGTTCCAGTTCCACCGGCTAATTATGGACCGCTCAGTCACAGGATCAGAGCTGTTGATGTTATCATGGGACCTTGTTACGAAACCCATCGCTGGTCAGCAGCTTAAAGGGACTAATTGTTGTCAGTTCTGTCATAATATTATCACATTGTTTTTATGTCCGTGCAACAACACTTTCAGACATGGTTTGCACATTTAAGTGCACTTATGTGTTTCATATGAATCTTAAATTACTTTTAAATTAGTCAAATTTATCTAAAACCCAAAGCAATTGAACGTTCTAAGACGCCATCTGCTGTTAAATGCTTATAGCGCAATGCATTATCTGTTACTCTGGAAAACGACTTGGAATCGGAGAAATTTACTTTAATTTTGTCATAACATGGAAAACGCCATACATTTTAATTAATAGTAAAGAAATACTATTTTAAAAATGTTAAGTGATAAAGAGTTCTATTACGAGGTTGAAGCCAAGCATTTCAACAAATAGCATTTCTGCAGAACCATCTTCTATCAATGAGTGCCACCTGCTGGTGATGATATGTAATGGCAATTTTATTGTAAAATGGCTTATCAATCCAGTTGAAAAGTAAAATGGTTATAAATTTAAATCTTCTATTAGTGTAACCTTTCTGCCTCCTACGGTTATCTAAAAGTACAAATGCTTAAATAAGTATAATTTACTTTTTACTCTACTTTTGAATTTTCTTTTTAGTATGTAAATACGTTTTGGTGGCATTGCCTTAACCAGTCAATTTAAAGTTCATTGATTGCTTGCTAACTTATGGTTGCGCAAATCGCTTTTTTAAAATTATTTATTTATTATTATTTTAACCTATTTATGCTTCATGTGCGCATGTGCATATATACTTTTTCCAATGTTCATAAAATCGAAAATGTGTTTTAAGAAAAATCTGAAAGATTGTTCTTTTTTCCCCTTATTAATTTGTAAATTGCCCTCGGTCGTTTCCGAGCAAGCATGGCGTCGCCCAGTAGACGTATTTTTAAATTGTGACGTAAGGACGTATAAATCAGTATTCTTAAAAGAAGCACCTGTCTTCAGGTGATGTGTGGCGGTGTATGGGGAAACACACGGGGAAGACGTCAGGTAGGCTGTTTACAACACAGTTTAACTAGCCTACCAACTAATTACTTTTTTAAATTTTTAATCAAATAAAGTTAAGTCTTTATCAGTGTTATAAAAATAATCTGTCAACAGCATGTCTTCACCTGGTTTTACTGACATCTTCCATTGTGAAGTCACTCAGCAATCAACTGGGCCCTTCTCATACACTGATGATGGGCTAAATGATAGTTTGGACGGGTAAGTTAATGGATACGTTTGAAATGTTTGTGAAAATATATGACAGAACTGTTTTTCAGGAGTTCAACTGAGTTGACCGATGTTTTTGAGGAATTCTGTGATGGGGAACTCTGGATTCCTCCGAATGATGATTTGACACAAAAAATTGCTGCCCAGCTTGAGCACTACCTTTCTGATGAGAATCTAGCAGATGATGCGTTCCTGCTAAAACACGTCCAAAGAAATAAGATGGGTTATGTCAGTTTGAAGCTGCTCACATCTTTCAAGAAGGTGAGATCAAATAACCAACATCTTCATCTCATGTGAAGTGTCATAATGAAATAAACGTAATGGTTTTTTTTTGTACTTATTTAGTTTTTAAAAAATACATTTCATAAACTGATCATGTTAAAATACCAAGTTGCTGTGCACATATACATAGGAATTTATATACTGAATGCATACAGATATACAGAGCAGGGTGGATTACTTACAAATTGTAATCCGTTACTGATTCCGAATTACATGACAAAAAATTGTGGTTAATAGCACAATTCATTAAACATGGTAGGTTATGTAATCAGACTACTTCTTGATTACTTTTGGGTTAAGTTTGACTAAAATATTGTTATTAAAAATGTATTATTTTTATTGTTAATATTAAAAAAAAATTATAATAGTGCTTTGATTCGTGTTTTCACAGATTCGAGATCTCACGCGTGACTGGCGCACCACACTAGTGGCTGCAAGAGCGTCTCCGCAGCTGGAAGTGAATGAGATGGAAACCAAGGTGCGAAGAAGAACTCCAGTACCTGATTGGCTCTTGTGCATTCCCACGAGCAAGCTACTTCTGGCTTGGAACTTCCTGGACTGTATTGAACCGGTCAAAGATGAGGTGAACCGGTCACCGGGTGTGGAGCAGCTAGGCATCATGGAAGCAGCAATGCGGGTGTTTTCTCCCTACGGCACTATTTCATCTCTCCGCATTCTGCGCCCTGGAAAAGAGATCCCTACGGAGTTAAAACGCTATACTAAGAAACACCTTGAACTGGGGCGCAAAGTGTGTGCTGTGGTGGAGTATGAGTATCTGGAGGGTGCACGCAAGGCCTACGAAGCCCTGAAGAAAGAAGAGCAGCAGCAGGGAGGAAGGGGCATTTGTGTGGTCCTGCTAGGAAGCCGTGGAACTCGTAAGCCAGGATGGAGCCAAGGCCTAGTGGAGGAAGAGTCTGAAGAAGGTGTGGACAATGAGAATTTAAAAAAGCCAAACCGAAAATCCAGGCGCTTCCTTTATTCTCTGGAGGATTCGGCTGTTTGCAGTTCTTCAGAGTCTGACTTTGCCCCTGCTTCGCCCCGGCCTAACCGCAGGGTCTCCCGGCCTCAGGCCCAATACGGCAGCCCCCTTGCCATACCGCGGATATCAACTTTCCGCTCTGACCCTTACAGGAATCCCCTTGGCAGTCCTGTTGCAAGCCCCCTCTTGCCTCGCAAGCTTTTTCCTTGCAGTCATGTGACCTCTCCTCTGGCCACCCATCCTTTCACTAGCTCGCCCACTGTAGCTGCTACATCCTCCTTCAGCAAGTACAAGGGCTCGGGTGAGCTCTCCCCAGATGATTTGGGCTTTACAAGCAGTCCTTGGGTCCAGAGACGTAAAAATGCTGCCCAGGCCATTCAGCCTGAGAAGGGCAGCTCTGTGTCACCCAGTCAGATAAAGAAGTCTTTAAGTGTCCTGGTTGTGCGCCAGCCTGTCGGCCCTGATGGCACCAAAGGGTTTCATAATTGCATTGGTAGAGGAAAGGTCCTTCTTCCACACTAGCTCCACTAAAGATGCATTACAACGTCTCTTTCTCCACTGAGTCTGTATGAGGGCAGTGCAACAGAAGCACTTTTAATGCAACATAACTACTGACATGTTTATCTGTCCTAATAATGAAAATGAAATGGAATGTAAAAAAAAAAAAACCTAATTAAATATTGAAATAAAGATGAATTTGTACTCGGATTATCCTGAATTTAATGTATTGTTTAATATTAGAATTTGAGTTATGTCCTGTATATCAACCTTTTTCCTAACAAGCTTACTGCATTATAAATTATAGGAGGTACTTCCGGAAACACTGAAACCATTTCAAATCAAAATTGTTCGACAAATAATTTGTATAGAGAGGACAATGTCATCAAAATGAACCCCATTTGCACAGATCAGCAGAAAATGCCTTTGTCACTTTGTAAAGAAACACTTTGCAAATGTGTCATACGCATTACTTTGTCAAAAACTGATGTTTTTGTCATTTACACACAGACAAAAGCTGTATAATTTTTTACTTCGAAACACATTTAAGACTTTTTATGCTTTTGGCAGATCATTTACCCAACAACGGTGCCTGTAATCACAAACCTCTGAAAACTGATTTCAAATGGCAAATGAAAAGATACAATTGTCATGTGTAATTATTAAAACAAATTTGTGAAAATAGTGATGTCATGTACATGCGTATCACATGTTAGGTCTACAAGTGTGTGCCATCTCCAACTACTGATCTTACATGCATAATACATAGTTTTAGTTATTTTCACAGTCAGTGTGAATGGTGATCATTTTAACAATGTTGTCGTCTGTACGGGAAACGTTTCAAAAAGAGGAAAAACTATTGTTTTTAAGTGGGCCATATTGGTGTACCAATGCGTCTTTGAAATTGTATACAGATGACAAGACTATAAAAACAATCCGTGTTCACACAGATCCATGAAAACAACTAAAAATGCTGTATTATCCATGCAAGGTCAGTACTTGGTGATGTCACTTTTTAGAGAAACACTCAAAGGCTTTAGGGGTAATTCATGGCCTGTTGTGTTCGTTCTTTTAAATTCCGTTTTAATGTTCAGTGGTTGAAGGGTAAATAAGGTTACCTCAATGTACCCAGTTTTAGAAAATTCTTATTGAATTTATAGAGCGAACCTTTCACAGGGAAGTTCTCTGCTGAAAAAAAACTTTATATGCTGGTTTATGATGGTCCTTTGCTGGTATATGATGGTCCTTTGCTGGTTTATGCTGATCATTTGCTGGTTTATGATGGTCCTTTGCTGGTTTATGCTTGTCTTTTGCTGGTTTATGCTGATCATTTGCTGGTTTATGATGGTCCTTTGCTGGTATATGCTGGTCCTTTGCTGGTTTATGATGGTCATTTGCTGGTATATGCTGGTCCTTTGCTGGTTTATGATGGTCATTTGCTGGTATATGCTGGTCCTTTGCTGGTTTATGCTGATCATTTGCTGGTTTATGCTGTTCCTTTGCTGGTTTATGATGGTCCTTTGCTGGTATATTCTGGTAATTTGCTGGTTTATGATGGTCATTTGCTGGTATATGCTGTTCCTTTGCTGGTTTATGATGGTCATTTGCTGGTATATGCTGGTCCTTTGCTGGTTTATGCTGATCATTTGCTGGTTAATGCTGGTCCTTTGCTGGTTTATGATGGTCCTTTGCTGGTATATGCTGGACCTTTGCTGGTTTATGCTGGTCCTTTGCTGGTTTATGATGGTCATTTGCTGGTATATGCTGGTCCTTTGCTGGTTTATGCTGATCATTTGCTGGTTTATGCTGGTCCTTTGCTGTTTAATGCTCGTCCTTTGCTGGTTTATGCTGATCATTTGCTGGTTTATGATGGTCCTTTGCTGGTTTATACTGGTCATTTGCTGGTTTAAGCCGGTCATTTGCTGGTTTATGCTTATAATTTGCTGTTTAATGCTCGTCCTTTGCTGGTTTATGCTGATCATTTGCTGGTTTATACTGGTCCTTTGCTGGTTTATGATGGTCCTTTGCTGGTATATGCTGGTCCTTTGCTGGTTTATGCTGGTCCTTTGCTGGTTTATGATGGTCATTTGCTGGTATATGCTGGTCCTTTGCTGGTTTGCTGGTACCAGCAAAACATACCTAACAGCATATGCTGTGTTTTTCAACAGGGTTACTCCCATAATACACACTAAGAGATATTTAGCACACAATTGAGATATTTAGCCGTGAAGAATTAAAAAAAAATTATTCATATTTTTCAGAATAAATAACTCCATTTAACAAGTAACCAATGCATCTTTTAGGCACTGCTTTAGCTGTGGAGAAAAATGTTAGCAAACACACTTGTACAGGGCACTAGCAAGACAAATATGACATGCCCCGATATTTAAAGTTACCATGCTGCAGTTCAGAAGCACATGTAACTCTTAAAACAAACATGAAAATATTGTGTAACCATCACATCTTTAACAAGACTTACGACATGCTGTACATGAATAATACCCCATCATCGGTACACTCATCCACTACATTATGGCTTCCCTCCATCTGGTTTCCACAGCTTGACTCTAATTAAATAAGGGAAAATATGACAACCTTGCATAGACTTGATTTTGCTAGGTCGAATTAAATGGTCATGAACAACAAAATTAATTTAGTGAAAAAAAAAAAAAAAAAAAAATAGGTATATATGTGTGTGTATACTGGCATCATGTCAGAGGTAAGATGTTTTGCGTGTACATGTAAAAATGTAGCATGCTTCATATTCAACAAACAAAAACAAGTGCTTTTATACAGTTTTTCGATTTCTCAACCATGAGCCTGTAGATGTCGGTAACAGCTTTAGCTTGCTTTGATTTGCTCCGTTTATCTGGTGAAGCTCTATTTTAAGTGCTAATTGTTTTAATAAGGGAGGCTCTGGGGGAACAACTTCTCTGCAGAGATATTTTAATTATATACAATTTACCTTAAATTACAGTGTACGGTTTGTGTCACATTTACTGTCACTAACAGCAGCCTTCAGCTTCAGCGCCTCGCTCAACAGCACAATGGTGGTAGAGTATCTTAGAAACTCCTTTGTGGATTACTCCCACGATTGACATCTATTATGAGTTTCCAGCACAAAACATTAAATTATGAAGTAACTTCAGTGGAGGAAAACACTTTCACAGTTGTTCAGGAACGTTCTACGTTAGCATTAGTTAAAGGGATAGTTCACCTAAAAAAAAATTAAGATTTGATGTTTATCTGCTTACCCCCAGGGTATTTACACAAACCAAGTTTTTGAACTCAAACTGTTGCAGTCTGTCAGTCTTATAATGTAAGCGAGTGGGAATCACGGCTTTAAGAGTCAAAAAAAAAAAAAAGTGCAGTCAAAGGGATAGTTCGCCCAAACCAAAATTTAAAAGACATATTTAAGCCGTTTTCAAATATGTTTTGTAAAAATGAATGATTTTCTGTATGTATTGTGTTTCTGAGGAAAGTAAACACTTCTGATATTTAGCACTGAAGAATAACAAAATAATTTATTAGAATATTTCTGAATAAATAATGCCATCAAACAAGCAACCATGAGTCTTTTAGGCACTGTTTTACTATGTACCAACAAAATGTAACAATTTAAATTTCACATATGCATGACAGCATATCTAAGCTAAACCAGAATCCATCCATCATTTGTACATTGTCAATGACTGCTGAAATTGTTCACCGAGAGGCTTCAACAAAACAGCAAGCATGCAACCTCAGAGAATATTGCATCTCCGAAAACATTTTCCCAGATGCTCTTTATAAAACAGGACTGGATAAAAAAGAAGAAAAAAAAAAAAAAGAAACAGTAGGTGGACTGCATGTAACAGGTCATTTCAATGTAAATTTTCAAAAAAATCTTCTCTAATATAATGCAATAAATCCAGAAGGTATAGACAGCTGAGAAAAATATCAGCGCATATGCAAATTTAAAGTTAAAAAGGGATGAATAAAACAAATTAACAACAAAAATAAAACTAGTTAGACTTGCATCAATTTCGAATAGATTTAGCTAGAATTGACCAAGCATTCTCTCTTTACAACAGAATCCCATTCACACTCCAGTAAACTTCATTATGATACAATGGATATTTGAACCAGACATCAAGTCAGTTGTAACTATCAAAACACACAGGCTGCTAAACCTGAGACGAGGAGCGATTGACCCGAGACTCTCATACTGTGGTCCCAAACACAACCCCATCTAATTCCTGATCGTCAGAGTCGTCCTCGCTGAGAGAGAAGTCTTTGTGGTTGGAGAGGCGGCTGGGGCTGCAGGTGGACTCTCCGTCCGTGAGAGAGCTGTTGGTCGTGGGCTTCCCCAAGTCACTGACAGGCCCCATCCGCTCCGCCTCGGCCATCTGGGCCAGCATGCTGTCCAGTAACGGACGGCTTTTGCAAATGCTGTCCAGCAGCTGACATCGGTGTTGCAACTGTCCGATTAGAGAATCTTTTTCCTTAATCGTCTGGTTGAGTTTATGGATGGATTCCTCTGATTGACAAAGCTTCTCGTGGAGGAAGAAAATCTCTCTAGATGAAAAACAAGAGAAGAATGTCCTTGTCAGCAAATTACCTTATTACAGCTGCAGTTTGCAATCAGAAACAATCAGAAAGATGGCATCGTTTATTCACCCTAATATTGTTGCAAACCTGTATGAGTTTCCTTCTTCTGTCAAATATAAGAAGATATTTGGAGAATTGTTGGTAGCCAAACAGTTGCTGTTCTCCATTAACTTACATAGTACGGAAAAAGAAATTCATATCAATTCACCTGTCTATCAAGTAAACTTCAAGTATTAAGGACGTCTTTTTCAAATCATGTTTGAGGTATGACTGAATAATTCAAAGCACTAAAAGTTTCTTCAAGTAATTCTAAACAGAGACCTTGTCACATCTTGGAAAAAAAAAAAAGTCAGGGGAAGGCCTGTCACGATAACAACTTTTTGTTGTGCGATATTGCCCCAGAAATAATTGCGATAAGCGATAATATTTCATTTTAAAGACTTAAAAGAAAAGATTATTCTTTTCTCTGTAAATTAAGGGTGCGCACTATTGCTGAAAAACACAATCACTACTCAGCAGTCAGATGTGCATATGCACAAAGACTGAAATTTTATTTGTAGAAGCATTTTTTTTTTTTACATTTGAACTAGCACCTCATGACTACACCATGTTATGTACAAGAAGATGCAAAAGATGCAGGTGCAAGTGGAATGTACAAAACAGGGTGACATTCATTTCTAAGTACCGTATTTTTCTAAATACCGTATTTTCCGGACTATAAGTCACACTTTTTTTCACAGTTTTGATGGTCCTGCGACTTATAGTCAGGTGCGACGTATTTATCAAAATTAATTTGACATGAACCCAGAGAAATGAACCAATAGACAACATTACCGTCTCCAGCCGCGAGAGGGCGCTCTATGCTGCTCAGTGCTCCTGTAGTCTACACTGAAAACATTGAGCGCCCTCTCGTGGCTGTAGACTGTAATGTTTTCTCTTGGTTCTAAATAAATGCGACTTATAGTCCAGTGCGACTTATATATGTTTTTTTCCTCATCATGACGTATTTTTGGACTGATGCGACTTATACTCAGGTGCGATTTATAGTCCGAAAATACGGTATATTGTGTCACCAAAAATGATTGATGTCATGTACATATATTGATTATTGTGACAGGCCTAGTGAGGGGTAAACAAGGGGATGGGCTGTTTCACTGGATGAAGCTTCATTATGAACTCTTATTGTGTTTGAAGTTAAAAACGTGGTGTGGATTATTGTGGATTACTATGTTTTTATCAGCTGTTTGGACTCATTCACCCATTCACTGCAGAGGATCCAGTAGTGATGCAATGCTACATTTCTCCAAATCTGTTCTGATGAAGAAAAACTCATTTACATCTTGAAAGGCCTGGTGGTGGTGGTAATAACATTTTCATTTTGAGGTGAACTATTCCTTTAAAGGGGTCATATGATGCTTTTTTTAAAGATGCGTTATTTTGTGTATTTGATTTAATGGAATATGTTGACAGGCTTTAATGTCCAAAAAACTCATTACTTTTCAAATACTGTACATTATTGTAGGTCCTTTATGTGGAGCCTCTCTCAAACTTGTCATTTTCTACAAAGTCCCTCCTTCTGACAAGCGCAGTCTGCTCTGATTGGCCAACTGTCCCGGTGCATTGTGATTGGCCGAACACCGCAAGCACTCATCAGAAATGTAACGCCCCTTTCCATAATCACAAGCTTCGTCTTTCAAAATAGATGTAAAGACAGTTAATAATGTCCTTAAGTTTACCATCAGTTCAAGCCCTAATGAGAAGCAGTCATGTGACAGACAGTGATGAAGCTTGTATGTGTTTGCAGTACACAAGACACAGACAGTTAAGACAGCTGACTTCACTGTGTGACTGTCTCCATCTCTCTCTCGCTCACACACACACACACACACACACATATACAATGCACAAAACTCCCCATTTGAACATTCAGTAGCAAACCGGTATAACCGGTATAATTTTGAAAAAAAAAAAAAAAAAAAGTGGTATAAATTTTTGGTCAAACCGCCCAGCACTATGACAGGCCTAGGCTCAAATGCAAAATATGCCATAATTTAAAGCTCAATACCATTTGAGCAGAACGATTAATAGTACTGAACAAACTGTTCATCTAGGTCTCATCTAAAATGCACACCTTTTAAATAAACACTAAATCAAATGCGAAAGTCACATTTCTTAACATGATTCACAGTAGATTTTAATAAATATCAAAAGCGTAAAAGGTATGCATTATAGTTGTCACGTATATATACAGCCTACAGTTGATTTTATGACTGCAAGTCATTCTCCTCAAATGCCATTTAAGTCAGAAAAGTATATACAGTACCAATATCGCAAGTAACCAGAGATGGTCCCTACATTTTTGATAATATAATTTATGCCAGTGACCTATGTGCAGTGTCAAGTCCCGGTTATTCTAAAATAGTACACGTAACAAGTTTATTATTATTATTATTATTATTTTAAAAATAAAACAAGCCCCGCCCCCTTACAACATCATCTCTTATTCTGATTGGTTAACGGCGGTCTGTTTTGCTTTTTAAACAGTCAAGAGTTGTCATATAGTGGTTTCTAGATCGTTACGTATCTGCTATATTTTACTAAAGGGATATTGTTGTATGTAAAAGTCGCCTACAGCAGCTTAACTGAGCTTTCTGATTTAGCAAACGCATGGTTTTGATGTCAGGTCATAAAATAGTATGCATCTCCAGAAGAACACGACTGTGCTAAAGCAGTGAATAATATTATTTCCCTTACTTGTCCTTGGCCTCCGTGATGTCTTGCGTGGTAGCTCTCAGTTGCTCGTCTTTTCGGATGAGACTCTCGGCCTGCTCGCGCACGGTTTTCTCCGCGTCCTGCAGCCTGTGCTCGAGGTCCGTGACCCGCCGGTGCAGCGCCGCCAGGTGCGCGTTCGCCTCTCGGATCTGCACCGGCGACGGGGACGACATGTCCGCTCTCTCTCTCTCATCCACCGATCATCTCGTGTGGGATGAGTCAGGACTGAGTGATACTGAACTCTCTCAATCTCAGCACGCGTGATGCTCCTGCAGCCGTCTTCTTCTACTTCTTCTTCAGTGAATCTGTGATGCAGTAACAGTCGGCAGTGCGCGTTTAAATGCAGCACGGAGGTTTATGACATTGTGCTTTATAAGCAGCTATTGCAGTTTGTGCTTGCTTTAAAGCCAGCTGACGTGTCATCTGCACCAACTTCTTAGCAACCTGTAGCTGCTGACCCGGAAATGATATTTAGAGCTACTGGCCAATCAGAATAGCCGAAACAGAGAGAAGCAGTGATTACAAACTGCACTTTCCTCCAAAAAAAACTTTTTTGTAATGTAGCTACTGATATCCTAACTAACCTTTTAATATACTGTAATATACCCGTTTAATTTTGTAAAAAAAAAAAAAAAAAAACTTAATTGCTGAATATTTTATTAGTCTACTTTCGCATAGGCTATTACTTTTATCATCAAAATAAAAACAAGACTTTAATGGGGTAGTTAGTTTTATTTATTTATTTTTATTTTTTGCAGAGTGAATCTTTCAGAAAACCTTTTTTTTTTCTTCAGAAAAGTTGTTACAGCTGAATGGCAAAATGAAGCCAGCAATTTGAACTTGTTTGGTAATATCTGTATTTACACATTATGCTTTCAGACATTTCAAAAGATAGTTCCAGTGTTACTTTAGTGTCACGGAGATACTATTATAGTTATTATTATTATTATTATTGTTATATTTTCAGCTTTCATGTTAATTTAGTAAAATGTCTTTGAAATAAAAACGAATAATAAATAAATAATAAACTGATAAAAGACTAGCAGTTGTAGCTTTTTTATTTTAGTTTTTTTGTGTGTGTGTTTTTAATTTTAGTTAACTTTAATATATAAATTTAGTGTTTTCCACGCCATAGCAACAGTGTGAACAAGACTAGATCCACAACAGCATTAGAAGAAAGAAGTCAAAAAGAAACTATTGCGATAAATAAATACAGCAGAATTAGTCGCAATAATGATGACATTACAATGGGCAGAAAATGTTAGACCAGAGATGTATGTTCAGTCTCTATGGCAACAGTTAACAGTATTGTATCACATCAGACCATTAGAGAAGACACAAGTGTGTGTGTGTGTGTGTGTGTGTTACAATCTCTAGCTGGAGTGCCGGTTAGCTTCACTAGAGGTCACTCCATTATAGACTCTTGCCACTTTACCCCGGACTTCATTCCCCACAATCCTTTGCCTGGACTCATCATCACTGATTGCAGTCACCTGTGTAATTACCTCCTCTGTCTCACCCTATTTATAGCCTGGTTTCTCTTTAACATTGCTCAGTATTGTTTAGCCCTAGTTCATGTGTTTTCCATGTGAATTGCTATGCCTTTTTGACTGTGGACTGTTATCTTGTTTCTGATTGTTTGCTGCCCGTCCTGACCATTGCTTGTTTCTTGGATCACTCTTTTGTCTGCCGAGGGCAGGGAGCCGCATGGTCTGCAGAAAGCCCCACGCTGGTGATGGCCAGTCCAATGTTACCATTCTCCATCCCAGACATCCCAGAGTCTCGTTCCATCGGGTCATCCATGTCCAGTGTCTCAACACCTGTTTACTGCTGTTTGACCCTGCCTGTTCTGACCACTCCTGCCTGCATTTGAACCCCCAACTGTGTTGCTAGCTAGGCTCCCCGTGTTACAGTATGTGTGTGTGTGTCTGTATGTGTGTGTGTGTGTGTGTGTGTGTGGGCATGTTTTTGTGACATATCAGGACACAACTCTGTATAATGACATGGGTATGACACAGGTATTACAAGGAGAGGGTGACTTATGAGGACATAACCCATGTCCCCATTTTTCAAAACACTTATAAATCATACAGAATTAGTTTTTTTTTTTTTTTGAGAAAGTAAAAATGCACAAAATTTCATGTGAGGGTTAGGGGTAGGGTTGGTGAAGGGCGATAGAATATACAGTTTCTACATTATAAAAACCATTACGCCTATGGGATGTCCCCACTTTTCACAAAAACAAACGTGTGTGTGTGTGTGTGTGTGTGTGTGTGTGTGTGTGTATACAGTTGGTATGGAAAATAATCACTTCCCTTTAAAATAATCACATTTTTTTGTTTTGAAGTCTAAAATGAAGATGGACACTTTTTTTTTTTTTATCCAGCTGTATTTACTTAGTGAAACTTATAACATCCAAGTGAAAGATAACATGTCAAAAAAAAAAAAGAAAAAAAAAGAATCACAGTTGCAAAAAGGATCACTCCCTCTCCTAAAACCATCTGCAGGTGCTTCTCAATGGCACAAAAAGCCATTTGACTTTCAACTGTGATCAGCTGTGCTCATTTTGATCAGCTCAGTATGAAAAAAAAAAGCTTTCCTGGAGCGTATGAGTCCTTGCTAGTGCAACTGAGGCAAACCATCAACTGTGTGTGGTAAGGAACTGTTAAAAGATCACTGAGATAAAGTTGTGGACAGGCACAAGTCAGGAGATGGATACAAACACATTTCAAAGGCTTTATCAATGCCTAGAAGCACAGTGAAGTATATTATTAAGAAGTGGATGGTATTTGGTACAAAACAGACCCTCCCTGGATCAGGACGTCGCTCCAAACTGGATGAAAGAACCAAAATTAAACTGATCAGAGAGATGACTGAGAGGGTCATTGTGTGCATGTGACAACAATATCACAAATTCTCCACAAATGTGGCTTGTATGGGAAGGTTGCAAGAAAATAGCCACTCCTCAAGAAAGGCCTCATGCAGTACCGAGACTGAAAGTTGTCAATGGGAAGAAGGTTTACCTTCCAACATGACAATGACCCAGCACACCGTGGCTGAAGAATAAAAAGGTGAATGTCTTTCAGGGGCCAGTTAAAGCCATACATAAACTCCACTGAAAATCTGTGTAATCCTTGAAGACTTCAGTCCACAAACACTCACTATCAACTTTAACTAAACTTGAGCATTTCAAAAAAGAGTAACGTTAGCATAAAAAATGGGATACTGCCGATACAGGAAGATTTTAACATGAAATTAATTAGTCCGTCAAAGGTTTCGATTTTGGAAGATGTAGGAAAGAAGAGGGGATTTTTAACAAGATTACATTTTAAACACAGGACTAAATGCATCGCTTTACATAATAGTTAATCTACACACAATACAGGTAAATGTGCTTTTTGCAGGGTAATTGTAGTTGAACATGTAATATCGAAAATGTAGGAAATATAGAGGGCATCAAAATGATAGAGAACTTTAAAGGTAACAGAAAAAAAGAACGAAAAAAAAAAAGATGGGAACAGAAATACAGCAGTGTGTGAACCCGAAGTAAAAGACAAAAGTGTAACGATCACTAATTGAAGAAAATTAACGGAAGGTGGCGGAATCGACTCCGGTGCGGAACACGCCAACATTCTAAAGAAGAAGAAGAAAACTTAGCGAACTCTCGCGATAATTCAGTCGCGTCCTTGATGCAGAAATGGGCTACTGGGATCTAGAAGAGGGCAAAGACTGCGTTACTAAAACATGGATCACCACAAAAGTATCCACTGCCATCGGTTAGTCTGCTGACTATCTGGACTGCATGGTTTCTAACGGATCCTTTGAGAGTAGTTTTATAAATGTGCATTGCTTATGCTCTCCACAGGCTAAGCTGTTAGCATGTGACGTTAGAGTGAACGACATAGCGCACTGTTCTCACCATAGTCTTGTTTTCATGTGTTTTTTTTTTTTAATTATTATTATTATTATTATTATTTTACTTTTGTCCGTCTGTTTGCTATATATAACTATAAAGTGCTTTGGGATCAGCGTCTATTTTGTTGTGATTGCAAATGCAACCCAGAGCTACTATCACTTTCCAGTTGTTTATTTGTTTCGTGCCTAAAGTCACTGATATGTTTGTGTGGCTGTCATGAATGCTAGTGAACTAGAACCGTGGTTATGGAGTTGTCACTAGACTTCGCCTGCTTTAATACTGCTGTTGTTTTTGTTGTTGTGCAGGGCTGGTAGGTTCAGCCTATCACATTGTGGCTTATCCTCCTGAAACAGCTGTGGAGGCTTTGACCAGAGCCACATCAGGCACTGCCACTATGGGTAAGACTGAAGAAAACACCAACATCAGAACTGAGACCGAACTACTTTTCGTGTCTGCATCAAATTGAGTTTACAGTACACACGTGATTTTGTATACACAAAGCATATTAAATGTAATTGAAGTGTCTGCTTTATTGTTTTAAACAACTTTTGTGAAAATAAAATGGTCAAATATGTGGATGTCTTCTGTAAATCATGGTAAAAGTGTATGAAACGGTATTCTAATAATTATTCATATTGTTAGATTTATTTTATGTGATCCTGGAGCACGAAACCAGTCTTGAGTCGCTGGGGTGCTTTTGTAACAATAGCCGAAAAAAAAAAAAAAAAAAAAAACTTTTTATGGGTCAAAATGATTTATTTCTCTTTTGTGCCAAAAAATAATTGGGACATTAAGAAAAGATCATGTTCCATGAAGATATTTTGTACACTTTCTACCTAAAATGTCAAAACGTTATTTTTGATTAGTAATATGCATTGCTAAGAAGTTCATTTGGACAACTTTTAAAGGTGATTTTCTCAGTTTTTACATTTTTTTGACCCCTCAGATTCCAGATTTTCTAATAAATGTATCTCAGCCAAATATTGTCCGATCCTAATAAACCATACATCAATGGAAAGCTTATTTATTCAGCTTTCCGATGATGTATACATCTCAATTAAAAAAAAATTGACACTTAAGACTGGTTTTGTGGTCCAGGTTCACATATAAGAAATGAGTGGGATTAGTGTGCTTAAATGTTGTGAAATTATTTGTAAAATGCTACACACACACCTGTGTATGTATGTATGTATGTATGTATGTATATATATATATATATATATATATATGCTAATATGATGCTAAAAGTTTTCAGATTTTTTTCCTCCCATTTCCTATTATGCATTTTGGGGTTATATATACACAGGACTTTTTGCCAGCTGAATGCTGTGAATTAATTCATGCTACTATTATCACATAATGTTTTTTCACCTAATATATAGTAGGGAAGTGTGCGATTTCGGATGAAGCTTTTGTGATTCAGCTTGAGCCTTTAGTGCCCCTTCACCTTCATCATACAAAGCTGAATAGAAGTTAAAATAATGTCTGTAACACTTGCTTTTGTTGGCCTTGTTGTTATATTTCAGAACAGTAGATGCATGAATGAAATGTTTTTTTTAATCAATGCATCTGCATCTAATGTATTTCAGGTGGCAGCACACACTCGCTCCAGTAATTTACTCTCGTTTGCTTCTTTTTCAGCTGCCATGGGTGCCATCTTTGGAATGGCCACCTGTCTAAGCGCACAGGCCAGAGATGCACCTGACGACCCTACCAACTATTTCATTGGTGGATGTGCTTCAGGGGTTTTCCTCGGGGCTCGAAGTAAGCACAATAATCACAGTTTTCCTAGTTATTCAAGGTCATTGGTATCTGTTTTGTGTTTTTGAAAGAACAGTCTTAAGAGGTCTGCTGGTGTTGTATGTTTAGCACACAGTGCTGTCACAGGTACCACAGCCTGTGTCGGTCTGGGAGCTTTGGCTATGTTCACCAAGATTGGAAAAAAGGAAGGCTGGAGACTAACAGGACCACCAAAGCTGTGACCTGAGAGTGTCCCCTAGTGTTTGATGTGTTTATATTGTATATTGCTCAAATAAATGTATTACGATGAAAAATCAAATAATCTCTGGGTGTACTCTTTGTGTTTGAACGTTTGAGTGTTTTCTGAAGAAGTCGCTGCACCATGTCTTTACCGCATTTATGATTTCAACACATGGTTTATTAAATAATCAACATAAACCCTCTCCTGGATCAGTACCGAATGTAATAGATACTGGTCGATATATTCAGTAGATGACAAAGCAGAAAAGTGATGGTTTCCTCTCAACCTAATACTGCACCTGTAAACATGAAACAGTTTCAGAAAGTTCTGAACTTACCTGAAAGTCATTGAAATTCACCGTTTGCTTTTTAAAATGTGTACAAAATATATGTATCTTACATGACTCAGGTAAATTATATACTATTAACTGGATGTACAATTTAAAGTTAAGCCAGAAGCACACACACACACACACAAATGATGTTGCTGAACAGTTTCATAGTAATCAGAATAAACATAAGTGGAATTAATCGACAAAAGTGATGATGGCAAAAGGCTACTTGTTTGCCAGATTAATGGCATTACATTTTAATTAGTAGGATTTGACATGTTTGCTGTTTCAGATGTCGTGTACTGATTCAATTTGACAAAAAATCCTATAATCAAGTTAAACTCTCACAGCTTACCAAAACATGCTCAGTACAGTATATGTTCAGCTGCTTTTATAGTCAAAACTTTAAAGGCGTATGTATAGAATCTGATTTATAAATATCCTCTAGAAATAAAACTGAACACGGATTTCTTTCTAATCATTCGCCTACATCATTGTTTCTTAGACATTTAGAAAAATTACTTGGATCATCTCACTTGTTGTTGATCTGCATATTTACTCTGTCTTTAGCAAGCATCAAAGTAAATTCTTCATGTGCTGGTGAAGTGGAAACTATAGTGCCATTAATAGTGTAATAAGTTATTTAAATGCACAAGTAGTATAGCACATGTTCGTTGTGGTGAGTTCTTGTTCTAGCCACAAGGTGGAGCTTTTTAACAGTCATGTGTTTTTTTTTTTTTTGTTTTTTTTTTTGCTGGACAATATCTCTAATATACTTTACACAATACTCTCATAATTCCATGAATCATTCATTATTTCAAATGCATGCATATATTCTTGTTTTGGAATCTGAAACCATAAAAAAACATTCCTGTAAGACTTAATGAACCAGGGCCCCCTAGTTAATTTGAGCTGTTTAGTTCATATTAGGGGTCCGGGCCTCAAATAGATTTGTTTTAGTATTTCCATTGGATCTATTTATAATCACAGGTTTCTGGGGTGGTCTTTTCTGGCACGAAGATGTGTGGCAAACTCCTAGCTGAAGTCAATCAGCAGTGCCTGAGAATCTCCTCATATGTGTGTGTGTTAATACCAGCACAGCTCTATTATCACCACAGCGAACACTTTTCCAAGGTGTTAGATTTTCATTAGAGAGCCGCTGAGTTCACTGGACCGTGTTTACAGGTGATTAGCACAGCGGTTACTGGGAGGCTCTTAAACCATTAATGAGACGTGAGAAACGGCTGTTTGCAGTTTATTCGGTCTGGGCAGTTGGAAAAGCACAAGAATCTTGGAGACTGATTTGTTTGCTTTGGTGTTTTCCCGGTTGACAACCACAGAGACACAAGAAAGTGTCGATTATATCCATGAGGCGGAAAGCCAAATTAGCAGATGTGTCCTCATCTGGACCTTCAATCTGCTAATGATTTGATCACAACATCGAAGCTGCGAAACAACTTCTTCTGTAAAGATGACCAAACTTAAATGTATAGAGCCAGAGAGAGTTATTTCTATATTTATAATCTTATTTTAGTACTGTTTGAGATACTATTACAAGTTGTATTAAAATTTTTAATTGCTTTTTTTTTTCTATTGTCATTTGGCGAAATGGAAATAGTTAACAGAAATGTTCAATTTGGGTGTCGCTACTAATTTCATATCTTGAAATGAGATGTTTGGTGACAGTAAATGAAAGCATGAATTTAATTAGAACTGAAAATAAAGAAAAAACACAAAAGAAATGCTATAGGCCAGTCAAACCAGCCTCCGCTCATGGGAATAATTATGGTTGATATGTGAAATTTGGCTCATGAAACCATTCAAGTGCATTTCTCAAGAGTCGAAGATTTTAAAGATTAAATGTGCAAAACAGTTTTCTCACGGGATAAGATTGCCTTGTCCTAAAATATAAAGGTAACTTTTTAGTTTAAAGACCAATTTATGCAGTTAAAAAAAAAAAAAAAGAGTATGTATAAGGACATTCATATTTTTATTTGTTCTGAAACCAATACGAATTTAAATACATGCAAGAAAAAGATAAAACGTGTCATTCAACTTCTAGTAAATTGTAGAAACAAATAGAAATAAATACAAATAAAAAATAAAAAAATTAAGAAAATGTGATTTTCTAAAACTTCAGTTGTCAATCAAATTATAATGTTAATACAATAAAATGACAACCACAATTAATAATTTCATTATTTCCAGCAAATCTTGAGAAAGCAGCAAATTACAGTAGGAAAATGGGTTTAAACATACTGTGTTTTAGCATTTTACAGTTAACTACTACATCTTAGGTTTTGGTCTAATCAAAATTTGGGGATAGTTTTTGAGAGAAGGAGAAAAAAAAATATCATTATTTATGCAACTCAGTTAATAGTGTAAAAATGATCAGTTCACCTCTCAAACAAAAAGCCGTCTATAATATGAAGTACTGGTCCTGCAGTATGGCTTCTTCCTTTCTAATGAGTTTGCGATAAAAAAGCTGACCACTCCGCTTTTATTGATTAGCTTGCTGGCTCGGTTTCCTTCCGATCGAAAGCACGAGTTGAAATACCAGTTCACCTTTGTCAGAAGTGCTGAATTTCAAATCAAAATGCTACTTGGTTTGGCAGAAGAAAGGTAAAACAATTACTAAAGACTGTAGCCATATCCTGGTGCATTCATATAGCAGCCACTGCATTAGGAGATTGGAGCGTTTTAACAGTAGAAGCGTCTTCAATCTCAGCAGAAGCCTAAAAACGGTTAGCATCGACCCGGCACTTGTGCGTCACAGGCATCATTCCTCCGTGTCAAGGGTCCGATTCTGCTGTTTTTGACTGCAACAAACTACTCTGTGATAGATGTGTGGATCAGAAGGGAGAGAGGGACATTCATGGAGCGGTTTTCTTCATAAAGCACGCAGCCGGCAGTCTCCTCAACTCTGACCTGAGATTTATGCAGTCAGCTTTAATGGATGCCGTCTTTCAGAAATGTTTCTGATATCAGAGCCTGTTAAAAGCCTCTCTCCATTAGAGCTGGAGTTTTGATAAGCCACTCAAGGGCCTGTTGGACAGCACATGCTTGGTTATAATGGCAGCGACTGCGGGACTTTTATTCGGCTGGGTCCTTACCAAGATGTGACTTGAATGAAATGTGTGTTGATAAACAATGAAGATTTATAGCTGCTTATGTCGGCTGGTGATTGTTCGGAGTGGGTGTGTGATGGACAGAGTTATTGATGTCTTCTATCTAGTTACCCTAATGGACATTATGAACCAGATGATGTCCTGAGTGTGCATCTAATGAAACCATGAACTATAATAATTTTCAATTGGAATAATTTGCCACTTAGACTTCCATGCTTACACAGTTAAGTGCGTTACTGTAAAATGTTTGTTTGCTTTTAAAAGCTTTAGACATTATTTTATATATATTCATTCATTTCTTCTTGTCAAAATACTAAATATATGCTATATAAATATATGTCGGTCAGTTCATACATACTTGAACATCATAATAAAAGACTCATTAAGTATAAATAAAATAAATATTTAACAAAACATCTCCACTGCTAATTAATAACTGGAAAAACTTTTAAAGGCATGTCATGTGGTCGAACCAAAAATGAAAGATATTTATGAGATGATAATTCATGATATTTTCAAAATGACTTTTTACCTTGAAAAGTTGATTTTAAATTGTTAATTTCCGTGTATTTTATGTATAAGGAAAATATGTTTCAAATATGTTTAAAACATACATATTATATTATATGTATTATATATTTACATTTGAGTACAGTGAATATTGTCATGTTCAAGAAACCAGTCTGAGATGATTTGAGCTTTGTGTCATGGTGCTTTATCCTGCTGGAAGTAGCCATCAGAGGATGAGTACACTAGTCATAAAGGGATGGACACGGTCAGCAATAATACTCTAATAATAGTCTTTGGCGTTTAAACGATGCTCAATTGGTACTAAGGGGCCCAAAGTGTGCCAAAAAATATCCCCCACACCATTACACCACCACCAGCCTGAACCATTGAGACAAGGCAGGGTAGATCCATGCTTTCATGTTCTTTACGCCAAATTCTGACCCTACCATCTGAATGTCGCAGTAGAAATCGAGACTCATCAGACCAGGCAACATTCTCCTCTGACCTCTGACATCAACAAGGCATTTTCATCCACACAGCTGCTGGTCACTGGATATTTTCTCTTTTTCTGACCATTCTCTGTAAACCCTAGAGATGGTTGTGTGTGAAAATCCCAGTAGATCAGCAGTTTTTGAAATACTCAGACCAGCCTGTCTGGCACCAACAACCATTCCATGTTCAAAGTCACTTAAATCCCTTTTCTTCCTCGTTCTGATGCTCGGTTTGAACTCCAGCAAGTCTTCTTCACCACATCTAGATGCCTAAATGAGAGTATCTGCCATGTGATTGGCTGATTAGCAATTTGTGTTACCAAGCAATTGAACAGGTGTACCTAATAAAGTTGCCAGTGTGTGTGTGTGTGTGTGTGTGTGTGTGTGTGTGTGTGTGTGTGTGTGTGTGTGTGTTTGTGTGTGTGTGTGTGTGTGCGTGTGCGTGTGTGTGTGTGTGTGTGTGTGTTTGTGTGTGTGTGTGTGTGTGTGTGTGTGTGTTTGTGTGTGTGTGTGTGTGTGTGTGTGTTTGTGACATATCAGGACACAACTCTGTATAATGATATGGGTATGACACAGGTATTACAAGGAGAGTGTGACTTATGAGGACATAACCCATGTCCCCATTTTTCAAAAAGCTTATAAATCATACAGAATTAGTTTTTTAGAAAGTAAAAATGCACAAAGTTTCCTGTGAGGGTTAGGGTTAGGTGTAGGGTTGGTGAAGGGCCATAGAATATACAGTTTCTACATTATAAAAACCATTACGCCTATGGGATGTCCCCAATAAAAAATAAAAAAAAACACTGTGTGTGGTGTATATATTTTCTTCCTCAGTGTTTTGTCTTATTTTCCATTACAAGACAAATGTTCCACTCAAGATACATTTATGATAATTATTTAACATATTAATTCACGTATTCTGAAATTGTTTTAAAAATGGAGTGATTTAATGCTTTAAAATAAATAAATAAATAAATAATCTGCCAGCAAGGCCAAAAAAAATTATTCAAAGGGAAAACAGGATCTTAGCCTATTGGCAGATACATATATATATATATATATATATATATATATATATATTTTTTTTTTTTTTTTTTTTCTTGTTTTAAGCATTTAACTCACTTAGTTTTTCAGAAAACAAGACTTAATATCTTACATCATTTTTCTCCCAAAGTAAACGTAACTTCATTCATTTTGCAGTGTATGAAACCAACATGAATAAAAAGACTGCATTTCTAACAATGCGGCACAATGTTTATTTATTTATTGTGAACACTGTTGTGCCATTGACCCATATTCGCGTATGTTTAAACACTTATACCAATGTTTTAAATGACTCAAAAGGCAGCACTATGGGCAAGCTAATATAAGAAAGCTATTACAAATACCAGCCTAAAATGGCCATTGGTTATATTTAGACTGTGCCGTTAGCTGGAAGAAAACATATTATCACTTTAACACGACCTGGGTTAGAAACTCAGTGATTCTGCTTAAAGGAATTTCAGCCATTCGTGCTGCGAGTGTTCAAATTGTAGTAAACATTAGCATACTTGCGGTGTTTGTGGATTTATCGTAGCCTGCGTTGTCTTGTTTTACTTAGTTTTGGGTTTTAGTGTTATGCTACCATTGATTTATCATGCTTTTAATTACACTGCTTGTCCAAAGAACCAAAATCATCCACATCTCAGTGTAAAAGATGAGTTTGTTTAGTGGGAGATAAACTCAGAGTGAGAAATATATGAAGTTGGTCTTGAGCTAATAAAAATCTAAACCGAGCCAGTCCCGCAGCTGAATAATTTACAGAGTGCTGAGTGGAGGGAATCCAATACACTGAAACCAAACTTCTCAAATTTGACCACTCGCCATTCCCACCCTATACTGAACACACAGATCCTCACACAAACATCTGGGATGCAGCGTCTGCAGAAAACCATGAGCCATAAATCCCCACATGTGATATTAAAGGATTCTTTTCTCGAAACTCGGCATCGAAAACATGGACCATTTGTAGATATTGAGTCCTGAAAGTGAACTTTCTTCTCTTGAACCTCACGTATCTTTCTGCAAATTCATTAACGGGGTCAAAATGACTTACCTCTTCAGTTAGGGTGGTTTTCTAGACCAGTCGAATATAATTGGATTCTCTTTCGGCTGCTTGGCAGCATGAATTGTGCTTACTTTGAAAATGCCGAGAGGATCTTTTCTGTGTATGTAAATATTACCGGGGAATTGAAAAACAAAGTATAAATCTCAGAATATTTGTCTATTAACAGGAGCGGGAATATGCTACAAAATGTTCCTAAAGTAGAACAGATGTTAGATTTGAATTATTCTTTAACATTGCTACATTGGTGTCCAAAAATGGTTTTAGAGATTCTTTCGGCCTTAATAGAAACGACTTGCGTAACTTGAGATAATTATAAATCTGTCATCATATTCTGATACCAGAACCATCTGTTTCATGCTGTTCACAAAAGACGAACAAAGACACAATATCACAATAAATCTGACTTTATCTCTGAAGATGCCATAAGTCTGTTGGAGATGAATGGCTAAAAAAACATCTTTAGATATTATCGGGAAATGATGAGAAAGTTGATGAGTGGTATAGGCTACATCGCATTTCACGTATTTCTTTTGGATTGGTTTATATGTTATGTATGTATATATAACAGTGAGACATATACACTGAAAACAATTGCCATAAGATTTACTTTGAAACCATTGCTAGTAAATAAATACAAAGCATATGCAAAGAAATTTGAAGCAGAATGACTGAAACAGTATTTCTTGTTCAAGGTTTTTGTAATAGTGTCTTTGTGTTGTATGTTTCTAATACTTGCAACTTTATATAACACAATGTGACTTTATCTTTCTTTTTTATATATATATGTAATTGTGTTTAAATATCTCAATGTGACATGTCTGTTACAAACACGCCAGGTTCCACCTCCACACAATCACGGTGCACACCCTCACCTGAGTTCTAACCATCACCACCTGATCCTCATCACCAGCCATCCACCACAGCACTATAAAAGCCACACACACGCACCCAGTCATTGTCAGGTCACAAGATCATTAATCTGCGCTAACTATAAGGACTAACTCCTCTTTACCTTCTCTCCAAGGATATACTCCGAAGACTCCTCATCCATCTTCTCTCTAAGGATTATTCCCGAAGACTCCTCTAAGCCCCAACGGTGCGTGTTCACCTCCTTCCCGGCACGGATCCCAACACCCATCCACTCCTCACTACCCGCTCCTCTGCTTGTGTCTTTAAATAAACATCTACTTCATCTGTTACTCCTCTGTCTCCGAGTGATCCGTAACAGATGACCGGACCAGCACCGAGAGACGCAAGCATGAGCCTCACGGACCCCTTCCAGGAATTGGTTGATGCACTCCGTCGGACACTCATGTCAGCACCCGCATCACCACCACCAGCGAGCACTTCCGCTAACCCCATCATCCCTCCTTCACCTGCCGTGCACGCCAGTCCCATGGCCCGGCCAGCGCCCTACTCTGGTTCGGCGGAGGAATGCAGCGGTTTCCTGCTTTAGTGTTCACTGGTCCTGGAGATGCAACCGCTCTCATATCCAACGGACCAATCCAAGGTAGCTTTTATAATTTCCCAGTTGCAAGACATTGCAGTGGGCAGACTCTCTCTGGACCCAGAATAACCCTGTAACCCAGTCATATTCTAGCTTCATCGAACACTTCCGGGAAGTTTTCGGCAAACCTGCCTGGGACTCCTCGATAGGTGAGAGACTATACAACTTGAAACAAGGGAAAATGTCTGTCAATGATTATACCTTGCAGTTCAGGACTCTGGCGGCCTCCAGTGGGTGGAACGAACCGGCCCTGCTCACTACCTATCGTCAAGGACTGGAACCCAGAGTGTGGTTGCATCTCGCTGTATATGAGGATACCATCGGCCTCGAGCGATTCATCCAGCTATCCATCCGCTTCGCCACTCGTATGCAGTCGTGCTTTGAAGAGCACCAGGGCCAGCCGCATTCCTCCACACCGCTCTCCCGACCAGAGAACGCCAGCTCCCCAGAACCAGCCAACGAACCCATGCTTGTGGACTCTTACCGCCTCACTATGGCGGAGCGTCAAAGACGGCTGGCCCAGAATCTTTGTCTGTACTGTGCAGCTTCGAGGCATACCATAGCTGGATGCCCCATTCGTCCTCCTCGTCCCATGGTGAGTGCCATCCTTCCCTCACGATATCAAATGAAACCACTCACCACTGTTGTGACACTTACTGTTGTATCTCTTCCAGTTTCCGCCCTCCTCGATTCTGGGTCAGCCGGCAACTTCATCTCCGGCGCCCTCTGCCATCAGCTCAGGCTCCCAACCACGGCTACACCTGCTGCTTACCAAATCCACACAATCACCCCGAACCCATCCTTCCGGACAAGGTCATAGTTGCCCCTATCTCCTGGTCAGCAGAGACTCTCCCTCCAGTCGAGGCCCTCAACAACACTCCGCCAGGTTGCCCACCAGGTCTCCAATATATTCCTAGGACACAGCGCACTCCTCTCATCCACTCCACCCATACATCACTTGGCACTGGTCACCCGGGGGTCAATGGAACCCTCTCGTTGCTACGGGAACGCTTCTGGTGGCCCAACATGGCCTCGGATGTCAGAAGGTACGTGAGTGGATGTACCAGCTGCGCCATGTCAAAAAGTCCTCGCCATCTACCATCTGGCAAACTTCATCCTCTGCCCGTTCCCAACCGCCCATGGTCACACCTAGGGGTGGATTTCATAACGGACCTTCCACCCTCTGACAACAATACCTGTATTCTGATAATTGTGGATAGATTTTCTAAAGCTTGACGTCTTCCTCTGAAGATTCTCCCCACTGCCATGGAAACGGCAGAACTGATGTTTAACCATGTCTTCAGGTACTTTGGCATTCCAGAGGACATTGTGTTGGATCGGGGCCCCCAGTTCATCTCCCGGGTATGGAGAGCGTTTACTCCCTCCTAGGTGTGGCCATCAGCCTGTCCTCTGGCTACCACCCGCAGTCCAAAGGGCAGACGGAAAGAAAGGTCCAGGAGATCGGACACTTCCTCCGTACCTTCTGTCACGGCCACCAGAACTCCTGGAACCAATTCCTGGGGTGGGCCTTGTACGCACAGAACTCCCTCCGTCAAACCACCACCGGACTCACACCCTTCCAGTGCGTACTCGGCTACCAACCACCTCTATTCCCCTGGTCTGGAGAGCCCTCTGATGTTCCCGCGGTCGACTATTGGTTCCGGGAGAGCGAGAGGGTCTGGGACGCGGCCCATCACCAACTGCAACGGGCGCTCCGTAGACGCAGGATGACAGCCGACCTTCGCCGTTCCGAGGCCCCCCAGTATCAACCCGGTCAGAGGGTCTGGCTGTCTACCCAGGACATCTGCCTTCGTCTACCCTGCCACAAGCTCAGTCCCAGATTCATTGGCCCACTTTCCATGTCTCACTCCTTAAACCTCACCATCCTTCTGTGTTTCCCTCACCTTTCCCTCATCCTTCTGTGTTTCCCTCACCTTTCCCTCATCCTTCTGTGTTCCCCCCATCCCCCCCCCCCCCTAGATGACGGCGCAGCCTACTCGGTCAAGGACATCCTGGACTCCCGGCGGCGTGGTGGACAACTGGAATACTTGGTGGACTGGGAAGGATACGATCCAGAGGAACGTTCCTGGGTCCCACGCAATGACATCTTGGACCCCGCCTTGCTGGATACCTTCCACTCCATGCACCCCAACCGACCTGCTCCCAGAGGAAGAGGACGCCCACCACGTCATGATATGATGTTTAGAAACACACCATCATTGCTTAGAGATAATATATAATTATGTATTTTAATTGACAATGGTTTTAACTATACTAAGAACAATGTGACCACTGAGCTCAATGAACATTTATGGAGACATTTAAGTAGGCAGTAAAATAGCCTCCCACTAACAAAAGCCACCATAAGCAGAAAAATGACTGTTGTAAAGTGAATGAAAATGACGGCTAATTAACTGGAAATAGTATTATAGGCTCTCTTTTCCTTGTTATAGAGAACTTTCTCACCATATTTAAGGAAAGTGAGTGACATCTTAATGAATGAAAATGATTTTCTCACCCTCAAGTTGTTCAAACCCTGTACGAGTTTCTTCCTTCTGCTCAACACAAAAGAAGATACTTTGTAGAATGTGGGCAACCAGACAGCTGATGGACCTCACTGGCTTCATAAGTATGGGGAAAAAATACTATGACACACAAAAAGAAATAAAAAAATACAATGGAAGTCAATGACTAATATTTGGTTATTCACATTCTTCAAAATATCTTCTTTTGTGTTCAACAGAAGAAGCTCATGCAGGACTAACATGTGAAGCCACATAAAGGTGAGTAAATAATGACAAAATTGCTGGAGTGATTCTGCAACTTTTGATGTGTTTTCAGCTAACGCTGGATGGAAGGGTGCATAACAGGCCCAGCGGTTTTCTCTCTTATGTACACACATCTCCCAAACATTTTCAAAGTCTAATGGTAATGCTTATATCATTAGCAGGTCGTATACACTCACGAGTCTTTTTCTGATCGCAGATGTTTGAGTCCTGCACAGCTGTGAGGCTGCTGTCAGGCTTTCCTGTGGTGTTTACAACACTGTGGCCCTCTTAATAGCCTCACCTGCTCCCTGTCCTCTGGCCAGCACTCAATCTGACCTCCCATTAGAGAGAGGGAGGTCCGTCTCTTCATCTTAATAATGGATGATAAACCGACGGCGCTCATTAAGAGTGTAGGAGTCCAAAACTGTTCAGCTCTGCTCAGGCCTACAGCTCCAGCGGCTCTTGTTCTTTTTTTTTTTTTTTTAAGGCCTTTGCTTTCCAAAAAGCGGAACAAAAGTTCAGCCTCTTGTTTCGAATCACAATGCTCTCATTTTAACATAAATTAATTAACTTATGAATGCATATTTTCCAATCATAAAAATGACTGGTAAGAAACAGGTGATAGTTATTCATTACAAATTTGCATCTATTTGATTTTATTAAAAGAATTATATCTTTACATGCATGCATTCAAATGGCTTAGAATCAGCTTAAATCTGTTCAATACAGTTACATCTGTTCAGTTAAGAAGTATGGACATGGCTAAAATATGGCAATAGCTGTGGAACAAGGAATATTAAATTAGTTGATATATAAATGAATTCATTTATATTTTGCATTTGTTGATGATAAATATATAAAGCTGATTATTGAGTAATTAAAAGACCTTAAATGTATTAGTATTTTAGCATGCCTCACATTAAGTTTATTTATTAGTTTAACTGTGGCCAAAATGAATTGGAATTTTATATGCATTCAAAATACATAAATCTTAATTTTAGGCCTAAATATGTATTTAAGGGCATCAAGATTTATATTTTTACAATTTAATTTGATATTACCAGCCTTGTTGTTAAGATTATAAAATTTCACATAGGAATTTTATGCTGATATGCCAAGCAATATTCAATAGTCTTTGGTACTTTTAATTGTGATGATTTTGGCTCACATTTAACAAAAACCCACCAATTCTCTCTCTCAACAAATTAGAATATGGTGACATGCCAATCAGCTAATCAACTCAAAACACCTGAAAAGGTTTCCTGATCCTTCAAAATGGTCTCTCAGTTTTTTTTTTTTAAAGACCTAAAGGTCGCCTCAACCTAATCCTTGTTACCCGTGTTTTTCCAACCTTAAACGTGTGAAAGTGCACTGGAACGGCAATCAAACCCGTGACTTCCCACCCGTGAACTCAAACTAGATCGATGTACTCCAAGTTCCGAGGTCACACAGCACGCGAAACAATGATGACAGCTCCTACGAATAATACTGCCTACGGATGCAGTGTTTATGCAAGTGGTACACCTTGAAAAAACGATTTTAGGTCAATGTAACGTTGCAATAAAATAAATAATGTAGTTACAATTCCTTGTGCTCAGAAAGTTTGGCGTAACAATTGCCTGGAACGGTACAAAGTAGTTAGTCGTGGTATGAAATAGTGATAACGAGCTCAAAAACCTGCCTTGAGCAGCATCAGAACTAACATTATAGCGACTGACTGGGATGAGGAAGAGGTGGCAAGAGCCAGCCGTAAGAGGGCAAATGAGGAATTGCCAAGATCTGATGTCCGTCAAAGCCTATGCATGGTTAGCATCGCAGCAATGAGCACTGGAGCTAGTCTACGAGCAGCAGTGCACACACACACACATATATATATATATATATATATATATATATATATATAGATAGATATATATATATTTGTCTTTGTCATCTAGAAATAGAAGGCATCATGCTAGCTATATGGACGTTTCTAAGTGTTTATCTCTCCCTCCGGTGAAAATGTTGTTGCAAACGTAGCCACGTGTGTGTATCTCTGTGTTTGGCAGGTGCTTGTGTGGGTGGTGCTGTCCCAGGGAAACTGCTCTGAAAAGCTTGTGCTGTAGGGGAAATGAGTGCGTTTGGGTCGCTGTTGGTCGATATCTATCTATCTGTCTGTCTATCCATCTATATACTGTATATATATCTATGTATTTATCTATAATCTGTGCTATCTGAATACTCTCGTCTGCTACTCGTCTCTCTAGTCACTCTCAATGCTCTCAAGGCGGGCTTTGATAAATTCTCTCCCCAACGTGACGTGATGTTGGGGAAAGGAGAGCGCTGTAAAATAGTACCTACTTTTTCGTATTATATTCCGTTTTGTGATACCCAACAACATCAAATACAATGGATAACAGTTTAAATGTTTATTACCAACAAGAAAATTCTTTAAAGTCTTTACATTTCCATCTAATCTTAAACACAAAGCTATCAGAGGATCTATCCAAATGGAGCATGTGTAAGGAGTTTGCCACCCAACCTCAAGACAATCCAATGGGTTTTGCGCAACACGAGGGAGAGTAAATGATGACAACGTTTTCAGAGTGGACTATTCATTTAATTCGGAAACTGTTTGTTGAATTATAATGTTTAAAATGTAATACGCTAAAGAGAGATTATTTAGTCTAAGAAAAGGAAACATCTGTGAATCCTAGTGTGAGTGATTCCCGTTCACATGTCAGGGATGTTCCTCCACATACAGCACTCCCAGTACAACAACCATCACATGGCTTTAAAACAATTTATGAATGGACACGACTAACAATGGCCTGTGCCAACCAAAATGGTTTAACGCCACTCCCCAGAGATCAGTCATCAGGTGAAATTAGTTTCCATGGGAGCTGTTATAAACAACCATGGCTCTCTGTACAGATTGTATCCAACAAATAATGACCTAAACATGTTGAATCAAGACTTGTCTGGGAGAGAGAGGTGATTTAATCCAGCTATATATACCTCTTCTATACTGTCTTATAGCATAGTACTTAAGCATTTTAGGGATTTGACTGTCCCTGTGTCCAGGTTCAGAGGCTGTCATCCACCCTGGCATTATCAGGTTTTCCTAATCGGCCTGCAGAATATTTGCGGCTTCGGGAAGCTTAGTGTATATCTACAGAAACGCCCCTTATTTAGCTGTAAACATACTTCTTCCCTTTTGTGCTTGTTTATTAAATGATTTAATGCACTGCAAAAAAAATATTTTTGTCTTGTTTTCCTTTACAAATATTTCAACATTCTTCAAATTCTTCAAGACACATTTAAGATCTAAGATGTTAAGTATTGTTTTCTCAAAAAATTGTGTCATTGAGTTTTTGTTAACATAAGAACAAATATCTGCAGTGGGGAAATTAAGTCAACATAATTAATTTTACCACAATGACAGACTATCATTTTTTTCCTTCTTGTTTTAAGCATAAACTCACTTCATTCTGATGGATTTTTCCCAAAAAAATGTAAAAATATTTTTCTTCCAAAGTATTCCTGTCTTAATTTAAGAATTCTTGTGTATTTTGTATATAATGTTTGTACTGTAAAATAATTTTTTTGCAGTCTAATGCTTTCATCCACCAATAAATCTGTATTCTCGGTGTATGTTAACACATTTGATCATCTTTAAATACCTGTTTTCATAATTTCTCAGGATTTCATTCACATGAACAAATGTGGAAAAAGTGTTCAGACTTATTCATTAATGCATTAATGCTATTAAGATTGGTTTTCAAATTTAATTAACAAATGTATATCTAATATGTCACCTAGAAATAATACAGAATCTTACATATGAAATAATAAAATATTAAATATTCTAATTTTTAATCTGTTTTTTCAAGGTTTAAATTTGATTTTGAATCCTATTTTGGGCCCCACTGTATTCACCTTATTTGTAACGTAAGATAACTTGAATGTGCAAGGCTTTGTCGCTTCCAGATATTTTATTTTAGCTGTACAAAAACAGGCTGCGCACTGATATTTATTATATTAATTTGTTACTGTAATCATAAACATAAGCATAGATTTTGTACACTCAAACATTTTTTTTGGTCAATGAAAATGATAGTTTAAGTTTTTCTAGAATTTCATGTTCAATTCAGTGTGTCACTGTTTCTTTGGAATTGTTTGTGAAATTGTTTGTGCAAAGTCTGAGTGAAAATGATTTCTACAGAATTATCTTTTTTTCTTTTTTTTCAGTGTAGCTCAGATAGTTTTACCGTTTACTTCACTTTGTTATTCTTCTAGTTATTTACATATAGCGGCAGTTATAGGAAGTATTGTACATACGGGAAATTCATGGGAAAAACATGAAACTAAATGCTCACATGTTCCAGATCAATGATATGGCTTCAACAGAATTGAAACATTTCCTGATACCTTTTTAACAGTTTGATTTGCTTGCCCTTCAAAGACTTCCCATGGCCATAGCCATCTAACTCAAATATAATGCCAAGTAATTAAATAAATGTAAAAAAGTTCAATTTATTGGAGCTGTGACACTTTGAAAATGCATAATCAATATTATTAAACAAACATAATATATACAAAATATAAAACATATCTGAAACAATGGTTAAATAAAATGTATTTTATTGAATGTAAATGTCTGAAGTTTTGTAAAAAAAAAATTATGTTTAATACAACAGTAATAAGCTGAGAGGGTTTTGACCAATCAAGACCAATTGCAATTTATTATGCAAACATTGTGACAATGTCATCAAGTCAACTGGAGAATTTCAAACTTTTATGTCTTAAAACGTCTAGTGTTTGACAGAATTTATTTCTTAAATTGCAAAGCTAAGTTTTCTGAATTGACTTTGTACGTTTTGGCTGAATTAACTGAAGTGAAATACTTAGGGCTAAAGTTGGAATAAACTACACAACTTTGGCCCAGATTGGGCGTCGTGACGTCATTACTTGGTGTGGCCACCGTGTTGATGGCCTCCTTTAATGCTGCTCGGACTACTGCGCAGTGTTTAGACATACTCCCTCTCATCCGTGTGTCTTAATTTGATTAGTTAAAAATCTATTTCAACCAAGGTAAACTGTTGCTGTATTGTGGGGTGTAACAGCGCAACATATAATCACCACGGGGAAAATAAAATGAGAATGGATTAAATTTACACCGCTTTCCTGCGTGGAGGCGCGACTACGGAGACCATAACATCTGAATATTCATTTAAATAGATTTAAGTCAACATCGCAAATAAGGGAAATTTCTCGAGTTACTCATCCAAAATATGGGAAATTTCAACATTCATCTTTTTGTTGCTATCCTTCTGCTGACAGCAAAAAGTCGTACACAAAACTGCTAACGTTAAGCGATTCTAGTGAAGCTAGGTCTAACGTGACTTTAGTTACAGATTGGCGTGAAATCGTGCTCTCACAACAAACACGCTTTCTTAAAAAGCCCAACATCACGCTAAGGTTGCTTTCAAGTAAGCAAAACGATGCTTTGAAAACATCTGTTTCGCTGGAAGGACAAGGAGTAGAAACAGGACAACAGCACAGAGACTTGAGAGGTCTGATGGAGGGGCTAACAGGATATTTTACAGGAAAACACTAAAACGGGAAGATAGCGGGAAAAGAGCTCAAATACGTGAGAAAACGATTACACAATTACAAAAACACACAAGAATATTACTAAAACTTGAACAAAAATGAACATGCATGTAATAAAATTCAATTCAAAATATTATCCAAAACTGTAACGGTATCTAATTGATACCAAAGTCAGACCTGTCTGATATTTTGAGCATTTCATCACACATACCCTTGTCATTTGTCCTGGAGTGAGTTCAGCGCTGTGTTCAGAACGACTCAGTGTGTGATCCTCAGTTATTTAGTGTACGATGCCCAGTTTTCCCTCTGTAACCATAGACGAAGTAAGAAAGTGTATGTTTGAAAACCTGTTCAGATTTGAGAGCTCTTTAGTTTATTCCCGCCTTTAGGGATTTAGAACAACCCCGAACCACAACGTTTAAGGAATATCAATACAGCACTGCACTGTAATGAAGAAATAAACAATATAGTATGATTTTGGCAGGACTTTACAGCTTTGTTTACATCTCTAGCATATCTAAGCTGAAGGTAAATGTCCAGGGGGTGGAGCTGGTGCGTGGTATAAAGAGGGGGATGAAGCGCTTGCCATCTGCCCTCACAATACCCCAAACCGTCCACCCTCCCTCCCTCTCCTCCAGTCAGCCAGCAGCACACCAGACTCATCTCTACAGCCACAGAGCTGCTCTCACTGTCAGACACCCTCGTCTTGAACACAGTGCCTGTTTAATTCAGTTCAGTTGTCAGAGCTGACTCATGTCGTGGCGCACCAAGTAGCAACTGCCAAAGGCGTCTAATCCTCCGGTGTGGAAAGGATCAGGGCGAGAGGACAGGACACGTCGGACAGGAGTTGTAATCTCCATCTGTAATGAGGCGTGGGGCCCACATCACGTCTCTGAACACTCAACTCTGAACCTGTTTGAGGAGAGGTGTTCACCCGGGAGGACGGTTCATGGCAACATGCGTGCACCTCTCTCAGAGAGAGCATGACGGGATTCTGGCTTCTGTAGGAACTTGCAATCAGCTTTTCCTGACTTTTATGAATCATTACAGAGGAATCTGTTGGATAAACATCTGTTTGAAGCTGTTTTCTAAGTGATTATTTTTTCGGAGTTGTGTATAAAGGATGTAAGACAAGGACCTGCACACTAAACATTTAAAGAACTGCACACGAACAGCTGCTTTTGTAAACAAGCGCTTCCAAACTCATCAAATCTATATATGTATGCATTTAATAGTTTTTAGGTGTGATTTTGAGTGACAGATGGTTTGCATGTCCTTTAATGACTTGTTTTTGTGTGAAAGTGTAATGCTGGCTGGGAGAAGAGTTAATGGGTTTCTGTTTCGCAGCGCTCATTATTTAAGGCTGGTTGTTCATCACGGTACAGACTGAGAGGACAGTCTTCTATCTTTACTTTCCTTCTGCAATCTATGCAAGTAAAACATTACTGAAAACTCATTTTGGCAAGATTTTGCTTACTGAAAAAAGCTCACCAGTTGCACTCGCTGGTTACTTTTCGCAGTGCAGATTGTGAGGACATATTCTTTCTCCAATGTTTAATAGCCTGCAAATGTCTTAAAGCAGAATGAGGATATTTTGATCATTTTTATCCCCTTGGCATCCCTGGATTTCTGAAGGATCCTGTAACTGAGGAATGTAGTGTGTGTCCTGGACGGGAATCTAATTTTTCATAAACACTGCACGGGATTCGTCCGTTTAAAGCGAGAACCTGCAGCACTTCTGTCCTGCTCTAAAGAGAAAGGGTTGGAATATTGATCAATGCCCTTTTTACCCAGAGGTCAGATGAACAGACGCGCTGTGGAGTCTGGATAAGCCGGGTAGACGGTAAGAACACATCCTGTTCTCTCAGCTTAACTACAGCTTAAGAGTTGAGATTTTCTCAAACACAATAATGGACAGAAATCTTAAAAAAAGAAAAAAAAAATGCAATCAGATGTTTGGATGTTAAGATAATGGTTACTCTTTACTTTAGACTGCCTTCTTCACAGTGTCTTTTTACATTTAAGTATTGAGTAAAATTAATTGACAACGTGCGCTTACCATTAGGGTTAGGGTTAGGGTTAGGGTTAGGGAAAGGGTTTAGTTGCATGTAATATTCATAATTTACTGTTACTATAGTAAGTACATGCAATGTGTACACAAGGACACTGTAAAAATAATAAAATAAATAAAGGGTTACCACAGTAACATACAAAACCACAATTGATAAATTGCATAAGGTGCCATTTCCATGACACACATTTGTGCATAAAAAAAAATTACATTTGGAAGAAGTGCTACGGGATGCAGGAGTTTCATAGAGGTTTTCATTTTTGATCCTTAACTTGTCAGAGCATCAAAAACAACAAAAAGTGATGCAGACCCACGATGAAAAAACACAGAATACAAGAACGCATTCCCTATAAAGATATCACTTTTATTTGATGTTATTTTTTATATTTTTTAGTAATTATGTGTTTCTGTCATTTTTATTAGTTTTTGATGTTTTAAAATATGTCTATATATTTTCATTCATTTTTATTTCCGTTCTAGTTTTAGTTGTTTTAGTACATAAACTAATGGAAAGTAATGAAAATTACAAATGTTACCTTGGAAACTGGCTAAAATGAAATAATGATATAGTATATTAGCTTACATACTGATTAATTAATTACCACATCTTCCACAATGATGCCTTTTTTGTATCTCTATTAATTTATCATAATTTATTTATTTATCTGTATTTGTGCATTTGGTGTTGGCAAGAGCCACTTGCTCTTGGCTTATTTGAGTTTCTTTTGCCATCAGAAGATGCCAGATGAAAGAGAAAGTGTCAGATTGAGGTCTGTCATCTTAAAGTGCACTGACACGAACATCCCAGAATCATCGTGAGCTGTCCTTGCATTTGTTTTAGACACAACCTGTCCTTTCATAGAAGCTAACATGTAACATAAAACAACTAAGCCAGATTCAGTATAGTGTCAGCTCTATTAACTGAATGACAAAAGACAAAGCAGCCCATCTAAACTATCTCTCAGGTCCTGTTTACATTAAAACTCGTCTCAAGTGGACAGATGAGAGAAATCACCATAAAACACGGCAAGCTTCTACTAAAAGATTTTCAGTGGATGGATAACTTGCTACTGCAACTTTGTTCAAATGATCAGAGAATGCAACATAAAATTTGTGAATAACAGTGAAAAATAACTTATGAAATGCCAACTTCTGACTACTAAAAATACATTTTCAGTTATAAAATGCAATTGGCACTCTTGAAACTGACCGAACTGCATCTGGACAGATTCATATCTGACACTTCAAACAGGACTGATAAAGCTATTGCACAGCTGTGTGAAGGGTATTAGTTTGAAAAGATCTTTTTTATTGAACCATGTAATTGTGTGTGCGCTCCTGTGGTTTGAATTCAGGACCCATTATATTAATCATTCATAGAAAAGCCCAAGTGAGTCATTCAGTACATCAACACATATTACCCACCATAGCCATTATCTTTATAAAACAAATATGCCCAGATATGTTTATGCCAGCTTCACCTGAATGGATGTCCCTGCAGATCACAGGACATCTTCAAAGTTACAGCGCCTTTCAAACTAAAATGGCTGTTTGTATTTTACCAGAAAGGTGAACACTTTGGAGGACTCAGAAAAGCCAGGATATAAACAGGAACTATTTTCAACCTTAATTTGCTTTTTTTTCCCACTTGTACTTTTATTAAGGCAATTTTTTCTAACCTTACTAAAGATGATGCATCACCTTTCATCTTAAATTTACTCTGTAAATACAATTTGATCAAACGAATCCAATGAAATAATTATCAACAAGATCTATCGTTGCACTGCAGAAGTGACACAAAAGCTGCATCTGAAGTGTCAGTTCATATGTATGCACCCAGAATATTCAATGCAGCTCAGAGAAGCCATGAATGCATTTACACCGCAGTTACAATTCGTATATAAAGTTAGGAGCTTAGTATGTTAAATATAGCATAGATTGAACTATGAAATTATACTTTAAATATGAAACTACAAATGCCAGAAGGTGTGGCAAATAAGTCTTAAGTGAATCATTGATTCTTTCAGGACAGCTGATTCTTTCAGGAATGAAGCAAATGACATGTCAAACAGTAAACATGATATGAAAAAGATATTAAAATACCAAAAGATATGCAAAAAATAGTAAGAGTAGTAATTAGTATGCAGTTTTGAATTCAGCAACTGTTTTTATGAGCGGCTAATTGAATCATTGACTCACTTGATTCAGGAATGAAACCCCTCTGTATTAATTCAGAGATGCAATGTTCGGCAAAAACTCATTTTAAAATTACCTCAATTCTCAGAGATCCCCAAACGGTTCGCGCGAAGCTGTTCAAAAGATTCAGTTTCCTTAAACCCCACCTTTCGGTAGCATACTGTGTTCTGATTGGTCAACTGACATAGTTTTGATTGGTTGTTCCGCACACACCTTCATGGTAAACAATGCGTTAGCATCTTTTTGGGGTGAATTATGTCTTATTCCTCTCATCGCGAAGCAAACAGTAAAATAAAAAACTTGAACAGTCTCGCTGCTTTTTCTTTTGTGCGGGTGTATTCATGCCGCGCGCTTCATTTTTAATCTGAATTGCGCATTCAGCGCGGGGCGTGGTCACATTAGATATAACGAAGGGAGACATGAAAAACAGACATCGGCAGCACTTGTTTAGTTTTAAAGTAGACATGTCAAGCTTTCTATAGATATCTCTCTCATGTCTCTTCGTTGAGTATTAACGGAGTTACAGTTCATTTTAATGACGTGTTTGTAAATGAAGATCACAGACAGGCTGTAGACAGCACACATACTGATAAGACGCTCAGGAGAAAACAGACACATAACTTCATAATCATACTTCGCGTTGTGATTCGGAGATGCTTGTTGGTCCAAATAAAGTTGGTAATGAACTCTCTTTCATGGCCAAACGCTTTGAAAATCACACTGTACTCACCGAGATTAGAAAAGCAGTCATCAGTGAAATGTTGTGAACACAACAAAAGAGGTTTGTTGTACTGCTCTGGTATTGTGGTAAAAATGAATTTTAGCCATTGGTTCTTCTGATTTTCATTCTTTTGCAGTGAAAATAAAACAAACTTGCCTTTACAATTAAAAACACACCGTCTCCTCGACATGATGCTATCACACCAAACAGAGCGTCTGTGTGGGGGGTGGGGCAGGTCAGAGTTACGTTTCTCCCAAAACGGTAGGCGGAGATTATTATGCAAAGTGTTTCTAGTGACGTACATAGAGATGGGCAAAAGATTTGAAATCTATAACGACTCGTTTCAGCGATTCAGAGTCGACTCCTTACTTTAGAAGCCAATAACTTTATAAATCATGTACTTTTTGGTTTAATTACTTTGCACAATGTTTACACTGATGGACAGCTACATCATACACTGTAATACAGGTAATTTTTGATTTCCCATCTGTGTGGCTCTTTAAACCTAAATAATTGACGGCTCCCACTTACATGGAAGGTTCTTTTAATCGGTTGATTGATGTGGACATACAGTATGTAAGCAATCACCTAAACCCTTACGAAAGGAAAATATATTTACCAATATATTTCTTAAAATATATTGTGATATATTGTAATATATTATTTTCCCTTTTTATTTTCTAATATTGTATATTTTTGAATACATTTAATAATATATTGATGATACATATGTATATATATAATATATTGCAAAATATACAAATGATTGCCGCTTTCAATATATTTCAATATATTGGAATAAAATAAATATATATAAGAATATATGCTAATATATTACATGATATTTTCCAATATACTGCAATATATTTTTGTTTCATAAGGGAAGGCACTGCAGTTTTCCAGTGTGCGTTAAGATCTATAGAGAGTTTTCAGAGTGTCTCCACATCTTTAAGATTTTTAAAAGCCTCTTTACGCTCCTCTTGGGAGCTTCTGAGATTCATTCTGTTAAAGACTGCAATATGAAACATCTCATTCATGCATGTCTCACGCGTTTGCCATTCATTAACACAATCAGCACAAAGCTCTTATGTTACACTCCCATCCCTAACTGCAAAAATAAACAATGTGCTGAATTTGAGCCATTCATAATATAGCTGATAAACATCAGGGTGGTTATGTTTAATTTAAGAGGCATCTGTTAATTTTCCATGAGTTTTATACTGTTGTTTAGTGTGTGGTGATCAAGGCCACTGAACACAACGCCAGAGACACGAGGAAACCTAACACAGATGCGCACATCAGAAGAAGACAAGCCGAGAGCAATAGAGTGATTGATTTTGTCCAGCTTTTAGCACCTTAACTTCCTCTGAGTCTGCAGATAAAGAGAAACATCCACCTTTTTTTTTTTTTTTTGTATAGTCACTTGACTTGGACTTGACTTTGCATTGCTTAGGATGGAGGCAGAGCTTCGTCAGTCTGAATAACATTTAAGAAACAATACACTAGAACATATTCACCTAAATGCTTCATTTCTACATGGACTAATCATAGTATTTAAAAAGTGAGGTGTGTAATTTCTGGCTCACTAGCGTCAGCAAATTCAATTGCAAAAGTAATGAAAGTTTCCCAAACACTCCTCCTACGTGCCACTTGTCCCGCCCCAAATTCATGTCATTGGTTGACAGTGTCGGGATGGTTGAGCACAATGATTTGCAGCGCCACATTTTTTCCAAGTAATTAACCTGTGAACCAAAGGTGGAAAGTAACAAATTACAAATACTTTCATTACAGTGCTTGAGTACATAAAAAAATATATATACTTTCTTGAGTATAATTAAATTGTGGTACTTTTACTTCAAAAAAAGGAAGCACCGATGGTGAAATAAAGTGAGCCGGGACCTTTTCAAACTTTTGGGGTGGAGCCCTGCGCTTTCAGCCAGTAATAGGCAGGTCTGAATTGAGCGGAAAACCAATCAAAACTTCCAGTTCAGCTGGGGGGCAAGGAGTTCAAACCATGCTTTGCTTTGACTTGCTATCATTGGCATTGTCAATCTGAATCAGCATAGTGTTTCAATATTTTAGTGAATGTGAGCTATGCTCTGAATTTAAATTGTTTTTTGTCAGCTCCTGAAATGGATCATACCATTTATATTACCAGAGCACACAGCAGTATAAGTAAATAGAAACTCTGTTGTGGAAGATCAAAGTTAGTGTCTAAAATACGTGCACAGTTCGGTTGAAGGGTAAAAATCGCCCTCTTTAACAGTGCAGTTAAACTAAATGCACAAAGCTAAAATTACATTAACAACAACATTGACCAACCATGGTTTATTTGTCAATCAGATGAATTTAAATTAACTTTTTCTGTGTGTATGCTTTGGATGTGTGAGCACATGGGCGAAGAAACAAGATAGTCAATGTATGACTGGATGTGATATATTCATATCCAAAATAAGATGGTATTAACATCACTGAGCACTAAACACTCTCATGCATTGCATGTTTCATTCACAAACACTAGGCTCGCTGCGGCAGTTTTAGTTCAGTTTGAAAACGTACACTACTGTAAACTGAATGCATCTGCTCTGCTCCATATAGCAAAGTTTGCCAGGTCTGCATGACATCTCAATGTCCAGTCAAAAACAGCCCAAAATAGGGCAATTACTACATCCCAAATATAAAAATGTAAAACATGCCATTTCTATTCCTAAATTTAACATCTAGCACAGTTTTGTCATAGAGAGAATAAAAAATATTTCACTCAAATGTAATTTACTGAATATTTCAAACCTTTCAGCCCAGGGGTTCTCGACTCTGGCCCCGAGGTCCACTTTCCTGAAGAGTTTAGCTCCAACCCTAATCAAACACACCTGGAGAAGTCAATCAAGGTCTTCAGGATTACAAGAAAGTTACAGGCAGGAGAGCTTGATCAAGGTTGGAGCCAAACTCTGCACGAAAGTGGACCGTGAGGGACAAAGTTGAGAACCCGAATGAGAGATGACTGCTGGAGGATTTGCTGCTCAACCTATCCTGAGCACATTGACAACTTTCTTTTCTTGTAAGATCTGCTCCCTTTACACAGAGTATGAGTGATCATGAAATCAAAAGTCAATTTAACAGCAAGCACTCATTCAAAAGCAACTTCAATACCCAGCATATTGATAGCGGCTCCCTGATGAGTGAAAATGATGTAAGAATGCTTGTGGGAATGGACACAAAAATTGCAGAGACAAAACGTGCAGGCGTTAATGCTCAGAAATTGGGGTGGGGTTATGAACAGTGGGTGTTTTACAGTCACACACAGGGCTTTAATGTACAGGCATGTTCTTGGAGTTTAGCAAAATTTAGGTAGAGACACATGGATGAGTTGTTCAAAATAACAGTATCATTTTTAAAGAGGTTATTTATCTGAATTATTTTTTTTAAAACTTGGGCTACTCTGATTTTAAGTAAAATTACAAATCTGAAAAAGTGTACTGTAAAATCTTTGGTGTAGTAATGCTGAGGATCATACCCTCTGCTTATGGATGAAGTAGTATCTCCGCCGCAAATCTGGGTAGCATTAGCATTAAAGGGGTCATATGCATCGATTTAAATTTTTTCTTTCTCTGTGGACTGTTACAAGCTCTTGGTGCATAAAGATGATCTGTAAAGTTGCAAAAACTCAAGTCTCAAATCCAAAGAGATATTCTTTATAAAAGTAAACAGTAAACCACACCCCCCTAAAACGGCTCGTTCTAACACGCCCCCACGTGTCTACATCACGATGTGGGATGATATAAATAACACCGCCCAAATGTTCACACAAAGAAAGGCGGCGTAACTTTTTTCCTCACTGTTGCCGCCACCGCCATGTCGTGGAGTCGCTGTGTGTTTCGTTGTGAAAGCAAAACTACTTGTTTGGTCTTCCAAAAGAGGACACAACTAGAAATCAGTGGTTAAGTTGTATTTCAACACTGTTCCAGAACAGTTCATCCTAAATATTCAGATGTGTGCAGCACATTTTATGGAGGATGAGGACTGTTTCTGACAAAATATTTGAAAGCAACATATATTTTACTAATATTTAACTATGGTAAAAAACTTTCAATTGACTCCATGTGTACCATTATACCTCAAGCAGATTTAAGAATGTTTTCTAAACCATTGATATGACAAGACCTTGTGTTTTATTAAAGACACAGGAGATTGAGGCTCATTCAGTATTCAAGATCCAAGTATCAACAGAACTTCAAATATCCAACAGGCAGAAGCCGAATATCAGAACGTGATGGAGGTGTTTCTATTTTCTCTGAAGCCTGAGAAACTCATTCTTAGGAAAGCTGGCTCTTTAGGATGCTATTTTGGCCGTGTTTGAGTGACTAGACAATTTGCTCCTGAATGTTCCATAAACACAGATCTGCTCAGGTCCACTTCTCTTGCAAAGAAGACACATTTGAAATCTCATGCCTCCAAAGAGCGCTCCGAACAATCGTCTGTTTCTAATAAGGAGACAGTGTGCTTAATAGTGTGATTTGTGTAGGGTGTATCCTGACTGGAGACGATGTCTGATGTCTGAGAATAAAACAAAGAGGCGGTTTTTCTAAATTACATTTGAGGGTTATTAGTTATGGTTTGTTTACACAGGATTGAAAGAATAGTCTGTCTTTCACTTAGTCAGTGATTGTAAGCAGCCTCATGAACCATTATAGACTACTTCCATTTCCATTTACTGGAACCATCACAGGAATAAATCACATTTTACAATATGTTTAATGTTAAACAGAAATCAGTTATTTTAAATGGTTATATTATTTAAGAACCTTTCTGTTTTTACTGTATCAACTAAATCCAGCCTTGATGAGACTTCAAAAGCTTTAAAAAATCTGACTCCGAATGAAATTGTGTTCCAGACAGACGTTATGAATCATCATTACTCACATTCAAATTCCACATTTACACACACACATCAACTAGTAGCCTGTATTTTTTTTATGAAGACCTCCCATTAACTCACTATAGACTACTATCTTTATATGGCATAAATAGTAAGAGTATATGTCATTATGCTATCTCGTTTGCTGACTTTTGCTACAACGTATTCTGACATAAGCATCCGCAGACCAATGAGACTTTAAGGGCCACCCACTGTATTTTTGGAAATCCAGTTCACTGTATTCCCGTTTGATATCAGACTGACCCATCTTTTTCCACAGCTTAAAACAATAGAGTGCATTCAAATACAAGTGCTTTGTACCTGCATCCTTAAAACTGGATTTTAAGATTAAACAGCTAATCAGTTTTGGTATTTTAAAGGAATAGTTGTCTGGTCTGTCGCCGTTTATTTACCTGTTCCAATCACTGAAGTGTGTGAGTAACCAAACACTGCTATGGTATGAAAAAACAAATACTATGGAAGTCAATGGGGAACAGAAAGCGTTTGGTTACCAGCATTGCTCAAAATGTCATAAAGTATCTTCTTTTGTGTCAGAATGAACTTTATGCAGCTTTGGAACAACTTGAGGGCAAATAAATGACAGATTTTTAAGTTTTGAGTGAAATATGCCACTTCTTAGTTACTTTACACCTCCATCCAGAAGGTGATTGTAATTCAAACACTCTTTTATTGTGTTTTAGCATGTTTTCTGTTACTGCTATATGTATTTAGATGCATTAAACAGTGAAGCATTGGTAGGGAAACCATGGCACATGTACACAAACCCCTGTCATGTTCCAGTCCATGCATTTTCCTCTTCCCCTGCTCTTCTGGACCTGAAGCAGTGTAGTATTGCCCAGTGCACCTCTAATAATGTCTGCTGAAACGTTTGAGTCCGTGTGTTCTGGTGTAGTTCTTACTCTCTGGAAAACTGGCCTAGGCATTTCCTGATCTCAGCTGCTGAACTGTTTAATGCATCAAAATGCTATATAGTATAATTACTAATTATACTGTGTACTTACACTTAATTTATTTATGTGTCAATTGATTCAGGCTCAGTTAATGGAGTTAAAAGTTACCACACTGCCTTCTTTTTTTTTCTTTTTTTTTTTGGAAATTAATCATGGCAAATGCATGATGTTGCCCACCACCCCCCACATATATATACATTACAGTATGTGTATACAATTAAAATACAAGAATTGAATTAATATAGTAATATAGAAATCAATGTATATAATAAATGAATGCATATAATAATACTAGGTGATGTTCATAGTTGGGTCTTGTGAAAAGAAGTGCGCTTTATTGTGTTGAATGTGCACTTGTATTTCAAATCCTAAAAGTATGTATATTCTTTTAAATTTATCTTTCAGATAATATACAATGAATTTAAAGGGCACTTAAGTTGCATTAAGAGTAAATTTTCATGGCTGCTTCACTTAAGTGCACTTAAAAAATAATTATTTAAATCATATAAATTATAATTTAAATGAATTAAATCATTAAAATTAAACTATATTTTGAATAAAAGTTTTAATAATATTTTAGCATGCTTAAAATAAGTATACTTATTTTGAATTACAATTACACATTTCTTTAGATTTGTTAACTAACTAAAGAAAACAAAGTACTTGATTATAATAATAGTGTGTAATTCAATATTAGTTTACAGTTAATACATTTTAAATGTAATAAATTGCAACTTCATTAAAAACGTATAAATACAAATATATATGAAAATAAATGACACTGTTTGAATAAAAATTGCATTAAAATATATATTTAGTTTAGCATAAATGCTTTTCAGTACATTCTGCAGTGCACTTTAACCATATTTCAAAGTTAATAATAAATAAATATGAAATCACATAAAAAAGATGTACTTTAGTGTTTCAAAAAGCACTCTAAAGTTTGGCAGTTTACATTAAATACAAATGTAAACTATAATACATCTTAATTTAATTGCAAACAATTAAGTGTCTGAAAATATTCAGTTAACACTTACTATTATTTTTAAGTATATTAGTGAGTGCGCTTTTCTTTTTAAAGGTATGTTTAGTCTTTTTGACAAGGGTTTTCATGATTCCTAACGGAAGAATAATTACAGAAGTGTTATCTTTTATTCTTTTTAAACTTTAGAGTGTCACATAAATGATAACAAGGTAATATTTTAAAACAAAATACTACTTAGCACTGTATCATGGTACCTCAACTGTAAATCAACTAATAAACTTCTCGTGTGTGTTGTGAAGTTGCCAAAGGAGAAGCTTGGGATCAAGTGTAAACACAACAGTTTTGCTTGGAACTTCCCATTTTATCCCCATCTGATAGATTGAAATATAAAACATTAAACAAGAGCGCTTTGAGAGAATGTGGCAGTTTTTGTATCTTCTGGATACAGACGATTTGGGACACATGACACGGCTGGATGATCCACACCTGTGCGCTCTGAGACCTGCAACCAGAATAAGATCAACAGAGGAGCAGAAAAGCTGCAGATGGCGAAACCACTTGTGCAAACATCTGTGAATGAAGTCTTTGGAATAACAACTGGGTTTGCACAAGGCCGCTCGTACATAGCTGAAAGATTTTGAATACACGGTCTAAGATGTTTTAATTCGGTTTGGCGTTTGTTAGTGCAGCAGGTCTGTAATTGTTGGACTGCTGTCCTTGAACCGTTTTTGAGAATAACAATTGTGTCAAACATCAGTGCAGCTAAAAAAAAAAAACACAAAGCAATAAAAAAAACAGACAAAACGTGATTGTTAATGCTTATTTGAACTATATGGCATGTGAAATTTGAGATACGCAGTCCACCCAAGTACGAGAATAAAGCATTATTGCTTTCCTAAATGTGTCACAAGCCTTAGTAAAAAATGTTGCATTATATGCTGAACAAAATTATAAATGCAACACTTTTGTTTTTGCCCCCATTTTTCATGAGCTGAACTCTGTGTTCTACACAAAAGGTCTATTTCTCTCAGATATCCTTTGCTGAGATAATCCATCCACTTCACAGTTGTGGCATATCAAGATGCCGATTAGACAGCATGATTATTACACAGGTGTGTCTTAGACTGGACACAATAAAAGGCCACTCTAAAATGTGCAGTTTTACTGTACTGGGGCAACTGGAAACCTCTCAGTATCTGGTGTTACCACCATTTGCCTCATGCAGTGCAACACATCTCCTTCACATAGAGTTGATCAGGTTGTAGATTGTGGCCTGTGGGATGTTGGTCCACTCCACTTTAACTTGTGGGAAGTTACTGGATATTGCCAGGAACAGGAACACACTGTTGTATACACCGATCCAGAGCTGCAGTCAGGTCGAGACCCCGATGAAGATGACGAGCATGCAGATGAGCTTCTCTGAGATGGTTTCTGACAGTTTGTGCAGAAGTTCTTTGGTTATGTAAACCGATTGTTGCAGCATCTGTCCGGGTGGCTGGTCTCAGACGATCTTGGAGGTGAAGATGGAGGTCCTGGATTGGTGTGGTTACACGTGGTCTGCAGTTGTGAGGACGGTTGGATGTACTGCCAAATTCTCTGAAACGCTTTGAAGACAGCTTATGGTAGAAAAATGAACATTCAATTCACAGGCAACAGCTCTGGTGGACATTCCTGCAGTCAGCATGCCAATTGCATACTCCCTCAAAACTTGCAACATCTGTGGCATTGTCCTGTGTGATAAAACTGCACATTTTAGAGTGACCTTGTATTGTGGCCAGCCTAAGGCACACCTGTGCAATAATCATGCTGTCTAATCAGCATCTTGATGTGCAAAACCTGTGAAGTGGATGGATAATCTCGGCAAAGGAGAGTATTTGAGAGAAATGGGTATATAACAAGTATTAGATCTTTGAGTTCAGCTCATGAAAAAAGGGGGCAAAAACAAGTGTTGTGTTTATAATTTTGTTAATTGTATATTTAGATACTTTTTGCTCATAAATTTTGCATCTGAAAGGGAAACTCCCACAAATGCATATGCAATAAGGTCAATCACAAAAATAACTGTCCACACTTTTTCATTGCTGAATGTTTTGTTGTCTGTCTTTAGTAAATCACCAAAAGAGGGTTTATACTGGTGCAATCTGATAGTAAATATGGCCCAGGGTTTTCTTCCATGGTCTCAGGCCAGTCTGATCAGCACAATAATGAAAAAAAATTACATGTGGTGGTAAAACAATCACAGTGAGCAAAATTCCATGCAAATTTCATGCTAAACTCCTGCTGATTTCAAAATATTCCCCGAGTTTCAGTTTATTAGTCATTTCTGCGCTCCACTGCGGTCACCAAACAAAACTGACAAAAATATTTATTGTTTTCAAACCGGTTTCTCTACTGTCTGCCATTTTTGCTGTTGTAAAAAAAAAAAAAAAAAAAAGTGAAAGTGAAAGTGACGTGACATTCAACCAAGTATGGTGACCCATACTCAGAATTTGTGCTCTGCATTTAACCCATCCGAAATGCACACACACAGAGCAGTGAACACACACACACACACAGAGCAGTGGGCAGCCATTTATGCTGCGGCGCCCGGGGAGCAGTTGGGGGTTCAGTGCTTTGCTCAAGGGCACCTAAGTCGTGGTATTGAAGACGGAGAGAGAACTGTACATGCACTCCCCCCACCCACAATTCCTGCCAGCCTAGGACTCGAACCCACAACCTTTCGATTGGGAGTCCAACTCTCTAACCATTAGGCCACGACTTCCCCAGTCGTGTAGTAAGGTAGTAGTGCAGTAAGGAACCTTTGTGCATCTTCCAGTAGGTTTGCTAATTTTTTTAGCTTTGCCACATTCTTTTTGTGTTTTTCCAAGTGGAGAGCAGTGACCTCTTCAACCGGGTTTGCTAATATAACTTACTAAGTTATTGGAGAACACAAATCGAAACACCATGGCATGTGTCGATTTACACATTGATTAGTTCAGTACTTGTCAAACCTGTCCTGGGACCCCCAACCACTGCACATTTTGTATGTCTTCCTCACAGGCCATACCCAGTTCAAGCCTTGCAGACTCTACTAATGAGCTGATGAGTTGCATCAGGTGATTTACATGAGGGAGACATACAAAATATGCAGGTTTAGTACTGGATTAGTTTGCTCAAACATGTTAGCAAATATTGTGTAATTTTAAATAAACTGTATCTATGCCAAAATGTATATCAAGTTATGTTTTTATAGGACTTTCAAAATTAGTTTTTTGAACAACAACATCATAGCAATAGAGCCTCGAGTCCAAATGTGCTATGGATCCACTCACCCACATCCTTCCTTGACTGCCAGAGATTTACAGAAAATGTCATTTGGCAAATAAATCATTTATGGACAGTGAGATACACATTCCCAGCATTTTACTGTGTACGCTTTGTATCTCAAATGAAAAGGGAATATATAGTAATGTTAATATTAATTAGCCAGTGTGCAAACTTTGAGTACAAAACTAGTTTACCTCTATGTTGGTAGTATGTACTGCAATTATACCAAAGTGAACTTATAGATATACTGACAGTTTACTAATTAAATATTTTGTACACTTTGAAGTATAGTCTCAGTAAACTACTAGTTTAGTAGTTTTATACTGCAAGTATACTCATAAGTTTTCTTTAAGTGAACTTTACATCATACTTTAAGTATACTACTATGTCCCTATTTCGGTTTTAATTTGTATATATTTTGTTATATGAATATTTGAACATACAAAACTTCCAAAGAAAGAACAGGGTACCTGCTTGTAAACAACAACAACAATAACATTTTATTATAGCTTCATGCATTCTTTTTTTAAACACTTTAATGTGGGTGAGTTTTATAAAATTTTGAACAAAAAGCTGAAAAAAAGACAATGAATTGGATTCAGAATGATAATCAAAACGTAGATGGAGTCAATCAACACCCCAAAGCTTGACTGTAATTATTACCTCTTCATCGGCCTATATTTTATTCCATAACGTTAGAGTTTTGATACTGTTTCATGTCATATGATCTTGTTAGATAACGGCTGTGTCCAAATTCAGGGTCTGCATCCTCCTTAGGATCCTTCCTACCCGGTTGAAGGAGGATGGGTCCTCCGACGACCGCAAAAAACGGAAGTCGGTGTTTGTGAATTTGGACAGCCTACCCTTCTTTCAGTTCCCTCCCTTAACCGTTGCTCATATCCTGTCGCCTAGCAACCGTGACAGCGCCAAGCAAGACGCGGGTGAAGAGCTCATCGTTCTCTCCCCGGAGCTTTATAAACACTTCTGTCTGCTCTTTCGTCCTTAGAAGCGTTAAAACAGCTTCAATCACTAACAAATAAGCTGTGTGTAAGGGGATATTCACACAGGCAGTAAGGAAGAAGCTAGTTTACAAAAGTAAACGTTTTTTTTTTTACATATACACGTACACATGTAAAAAAAATGCTTAACGCTAAAACAAAATGCCTAACTAGAAAACCACTGAAAATATATCTTTTTGAAAAGCCAGTTTTTAAAAAACATCGAAAATAATACTCCTCCCCCGCTCCGCTACCGCTCGCTTCGTCCTGCCGAAAAGAATTATGGGATAGGTAGGACGCGAAAGGATCCATCACACCCATCCTTCGAATTCGGGGAAAAGGATGACGCATTTGTGGGCCGCATTTGAAGGATCCTACGAATTTGGACAGCCTTTGTCGCGGCGCTGTGACGTAACATCCTTCAAATGCGTCCTCCGAAGGATGTAGACCCTGAATTTGGACACAGCGAACGTGTTTCTTTTTTTCTTCTTCATTGTGTTTTTGGGAAATTCTGTGCAGAAGATGTGTACTAGCGCCCTCTACTGTATAATAATGAAAACACGGTTTCTAGGAGTATAGCTCAAATATATTTACACTTTTTGTGAGTAGAAATTGACTTACTTAAATTAAATTTATTTTAAGTATATTTCTGAAGAGTACATAAAGCCTATTTCTGAGAAGTACATAAAAAGTAAACTGAAAGCATACTTTCCTATTTTTAGTTTAAAAGAAGTATACTAATAGGACACTTGAATAAACTTATTTTTTCGTTAAGGAGCTAGATGACATGTAGATGCAAATTACTCTTCAATTCTAGTGAATATTCGGACAAAATTAAAATCACATCTAATGTCTCTGGCTTTAGCCTACTTGTTTTAATTATGTGATGTCTAAATCTCAATAGAAAAACAAACAGTTGGTGGTTTTTGAGTGATAGAAGTTTGGTTGTTTTGCAGGGGCCCAATGCTTCTCCTCGTTCTAAGATGAAGTTATGGAAGTTTGCTGCCATCGGCCTGATTCTCTGTGGTGCTGTGCTTCTTCTGCTCTTCCATAAAACCACTCCCTCTTCCCGAGCCCCAGCCCCAGCCCCTCCTCCCCACCACAGAGCTTCATCCTCATCACTTTCACCTTCATCATCTTCATTTACTCCCAGCAATTCGTCGTCTACTGTTGTGGTAGGTCGGCGGCAACGAAGGATCAGATCAGCTGACAGAGGAAACTCTCTCGTATCAGAATGTAAGGCCTTATGTTCTCTTGTGTTGTGTCTGCAGTTCATTATAGCATAGCCTATCACTGTTTACATCAGATTGCATTTAACATGCAGGCTTCTCAGGCTTAAGTCCAACTCACATAAACAGAATTTCATGTGAATTTTACTCTAAATCTGATGACCAATATTCCTTGCAGTTTCAATTTTAAAGTTTGTACTTTCACACCACTTTGGTAACCAAACAAAACTAATATATATATTCTTAAAGATTCACTGCACTTAAACTATTGAAAATTAAAAAAATAAAATTAAAATAGGCTGATTGTCCAACTCCCCTACAGTTCAACAGTTGAGTTTTACAGTTTTTTTAAATCCATTCAGTCGATCTCTGGGTCTCGTGGTAGCACTTTTAGCTTAGCTTAGCATAGATCATTGAATCTGATTAGACCGTTAGCATCTTGCTCAAAAATGACCAAATAGTTTCTTTATTTTTTTCTATTTAAAACTTGACTCTTCTGTAGTTATATCGTGTGCTAAGACCGAAGGAAAATTAAAAGTTCAGAAAATAGTCCCCAGGTAGTTTGTGTAGTTGCAGCCAGCATATTTCAGGCATTGTGTAATTTCACTGCGCCTGCTGCACCCATGGTATGGCAGCAAAGTTCCTTGATTATTACGCCGGAATGAGAATATAGTTCCTAACCATATCGAAACTTTTAATCTTCCGTCGGTCTTAGAACATGATGTAACTACAGAATAATCAAGTTTTAAATAGGAAAAATTTTGAAACTCTTCTGTCATTTTTGAGGATGATGCTAACGGTTTAATCAGATTCAATGATCTATGCTAAGCTAAGCTAAAAGTGCTACCATCAGACCCGGAGATCGGCTGAATAGATTCAAAAACTGTAAAACTTAACTGTTGAATTCTATGAGGGTTGGAAAATGAACCTTTTTTTTTTTTTTTTTTTTTTTTTTTTAAGTGGAGTGTTCCTTTAACATAATCACATGAGTATAATCGTGTGTTTCACATAAAATATGGTTCTACCAGCATCTAAAACATAAATATAATGTATAAACTTTAAGGGGCATGTTCATGAATCCCCATTTAATCTTTGAAGATTTAATTAATAGAATGAATTTATTTATTCTATTGAATTTATAATTCATTTTAAGATTGTTTAATACAGAGTTGGCTCGTTGGCTTAATTTAAATATAACATTGCATTTTGTTCTGACTCCAAGTACAAACTCATTTCAAAGGAATAACTTTTTAACCATTACTAGTTAATATTAAATTAATAAATGACCATAAAATGCACCCCAAATGCACCCTAAAATTATCATAAACCTAACCCTAATGCTACTGTTTTGGCATGCTAAATGCTAAAAGAAATTATATTTTTCTCCATCTCAGTCATGAAGATCTTCCAGAGCTTCACAGAGGGCGAGTTGAAGCAGGTCATCGGGACACTGGTGGAAAGGAAAGCCCGCAGAGATGCCCAGCAGAGCAAAAGGACTAAACGTGCTAAAAAGCGAGCCAAACCCTGCTCGCTGCGGGAGGTGGAGGTGACAGTCACTCAGCTGGGGTTGGGCTACGTCAGTGACGAGACTATAGTCTTCCATTACTGCAGCGGAAAGTGCACTACTAGTCGCAAAAACTATGACCTGACGCTGGCATTCATGAAGCGCTCGCGGCTGCTAACAAAGGAGCAGAAGGACAAGGCTCGCCACAGCCCCTGCTGTCGGCCCACCGCATACGAGGAGGACGTCTCCTTCCTCGATAACGCCAATAAATACCACACAATCCAAGAGTTCTCAGCCAAAGCATGCGGATGCGTCTGACGTCGAGGGTCATAGCATGTTTTAATCTCTGAAAACTACAGACCCTTGATTCCAGAGAAGAAAATCTTCTGGGTTTTTAAAGCACTGAGGCAAGAGCAAATGTCTTGCATTGCCTTCGCGAAAAAAACGGTTGACAGATTCTCCTCAGACACTTCTGATGAAGAGAAACTGAAAATACATTGAGAAAATAATAATTATCCTCATGTTTATCCTTTGCGAATGTGATGCTGCCGATATCTTGTTTCTATTGCCTTCGTTGGTCTACTTCAGATGGCTTGAAATGTTGGATGGATGTTGAGCTCAGAGTTTCAATGGTGAAACTCATTCAGGGCTTAAGTAAACAAAGCAAAGGCACACCCAGTGCCGAACAAAACTTGCTCATTGAGTAACCGACCTGTAAATGAGCCCAGCAGCTCTCAAAGGTTTCAACTCTGACAAATCAAAGTCAAAACATTCCCACAAATCAAGTTCAAATGAACATATAATTATACTGAACACCTACCTCAGCATTGATATAGTCAACATTGCTCTGTAAAAAACCCCCCAGCATTTTATCAAAAGATTTTCAAATGCTAAATATCATACAAATGCAGATTTGTAAATGGCAACAGTGGAAAAACTGGATTCGAAGGAAATCTCTCAGCAGCAGCCAGTGTCAGGAAATCTGTGCCTGAGGTCTTCCCTTAGTTAACCTGAACAAATCCACTTCGTTTGCATAAATCCTATCACAGAAGAGTCTTATCTACTTAGCTCCTGTCAGACCTTGGCCAAAAACACAGACAACTAAAGTGGGAAGGACCTACAGTAACTGCAAAAGTGTCCCGATTTTAGCTCTAAACTCCTGTGATCAGATGTCAAACAAGCACAGACACTGGTGAGACTATCCACTCGTTCCGACTTTCTGCAGTCCATCATGTTTGCGTTGACATAAAAACAATATTTTATAATTATAATAACATTATATAATGCTATACTTAGTGGATTACAGCTGCAATAAGACACGCACACATGATGTCAACAGATTGCAAAGACGATAATTGCACGCAACGGTCATCAGAACTATTTTATTAAGTACTAAGAAGCGAATTTGGTATATAACTGAAGTACTGAAGGTAATTTGGTGTATAACTGAAGTGTGATTGAAATCAATTTGTTGTGCTCAGGAAGCAGTTGAGTGACCCTTTAAGCCACACGTAAGTCTAATCAGTTCATTAGAGCACTGATGTAATTACAGAACAAGACTTAAGCCCTAACAAACACCTGGCCTTAAAACCCAACAAACCTTGTGCTAACAAAGGTGTAAAGACTGTGTGCTACTGTAACAAACATTCATGCAAACTTATTTTGAAGATTATTTTGTTTTCACATGGACAAAAATATATATATATATGAAACCAAACTGAAGATTTATGCAATACACTAATGTACAGTAGTAATGTGCATGTTTACGGTTGTACAAATCTTTTAGCATGCTGAACTAGAACAATTGTTATGAAATAGAATCTAATTCACCTCATCAATGCACATTCATAATCAAATACCATATGCAAAAGTGTCTAAGCTATATGTTTCTGGTATGATATTGCTTTAGTGCACCAATTCAAGGGATGGCTCGCCCAAAAACGAAAATGCAGTCATGATTTCCTCACCCTAAATCTCCTTCCTTTCTTCTGTGGAACATAAAAGAAGATAATCTGAAGAATGTTTTGGCGATTTTGGGAAAAGACATTCCTCAAATATCTTCTTTAATGATGACAGATTTTTCACTTTTGAGTGAACTTTTTATAGTGGAAAATATAATACGCCTAAATATTGTTACATTTAAACTGACTGATCTTATTTGAGTCCAAGAAATGTATTCATTTGACTGAAGCGACTACATCCTTACAAACAAAATATAACCATCTGGTTTGATAAAAACAGCTAGCTAATAATGTATTTATAGCACTTTTTTTAAGTGAACAAAAAAAAAAAAAATCCACATGAAATCAAAGAATCAATCTGAGTAATAAGAAAACATGCACTCCTGTCTGATCGAAAGAGTGACGTATAAACCACTGAAATCGAAATCTGTCAGTCTGCGGTTAATCATGTTTGTTCGTTTCCTTTCTTTGGAGTAACTGCAGTGTTTGAGGAGTTCATCTATCTGTCCATATGGCCTCAGTCTCTTTCCACCTGCTGCAGTGGGACGTCCTGTTAACCCAGTGCGCACACACACACACACACACACACACAGCCTTTCAGTTTGAGCATTGTTGGACACTGTTAACCAACTGTAATAAACATTGATGCAATGCATCTATATAAAAAACGATGTATATTTATTGAAGAGTAAGTTATGGTTTGTTTATTTATTTAGATGTAGAATCACTGACTTAACGAGAACATATTTATTACATTTTTTTGGGTGCCAAAAAGATCTCATATGTATTGTATTCGATATATAACATTTAATAAACTGTATCAGCTTTAAAACCATCCCAACCCTGTGTGATTAATACTGTCACTGTTTCACTTTTTGAGTAGCATAAGCACAAATTAAATTTAGTTTGTTTGCTAGCTTGTTTGGATTTTTATTTGATCTCAATCTTGCAAATTTCATGCAAGGTTTCAGCAACGAGAAGCAAACTTCATTTCCAGCCTCCTCTTGTCCTCAATGCTGGACGACAGATGCAGGTTGAGAAACATGCATCTCTTGAGGTCAACATATTACCCATAATCCTCCCCGAGTGTTAGTACACAGCGAATGGCCATGACATGCATGCATTACTGTCGACAGCTCTGTGTGTGCGTGAATAAATGTCGGTGTAAGCTACACACACACTTGCAGACTTGCCCCAATCCGGACTGTGAGAGAACCTGGTGCTTTAGTTTAAAGGTTATGTATCTACAATTTAACTAATGACACATTTACATTACATTGCAAAGTTTTAATTACAGAGCTGTGGGGTAATTCCTAGAAAACTGATCCATTTGCCCATTTGAGTCTTCATGACTTGCTAGTACATAATTCACTTATTTTCAAATGAACTGTCTAAAATAACGTTTGAGCGGGAGTCCAGTGTGGTTTTGGATCCCCAGTTTGATCTTTAATGAGATAGTTCACCCAAAAATGTTGTGACCATTTTGTCATCATATACTCACACCTAAGTTGTCACAAACCTGAGTTTCTTTCTTCTGTTGAACACAATAGTCTGATGAAAACTATTGACTACAGAATTTTCTTGGTTTAATGAGGGCACTGTCGTCATCCCGGACTTTGTAAGCAACAGTGGGAAATATTTTTCCTTGTTATTCTGAAGAAAGAAAAAAAAATAATGCACTATGGGAATTAAAAGGGCAGACCTTAAGATAGACAATGATGAGCAACAAAGTATATAGATAGATAGATAGATAGATAGATAGATAGATAGATAGATAGATAGATAGATAGATAGATAGATAGATAGATAGATAGATAGATAGATAGATAGATAGATGGATAGATGGATGGACGGATGGGCGGACGGACAGACAGATAGATATATAGATGACAGACAGACAGATAGATGATAGATAGATGATAGATAGATAGATAGATAGATAGATAGATAGATAGATAGATAGATAGATAGATAGATAGATAGATAGATAGATAGATAGATAGATAGATAGATAGATAGATAGATAGCTTGTTAACATTAGTTAATGCACTGTGAATTAGCGCGAACTAAAAATGAATAACTGTATTTTCATTAACTAACAATAACAAATATGAATAAATACAGTAATACATGTATTGTTCATTGTTTAATTAATGAATTAACTAACATTAACTAATGGACTAATGTTACCAAATTTTTTGTATGGTGGCTAAATACCACTTTCACAAAACAAGATATCTTATATTTAATCCTTACTGTGAAGTACTTGCCTTGGATGTGTTTACAATTAACATCACTTACAAAAATCATTAAAACAAGTACAATCACTCCTCACTCTGAGGAACTTCAGCAATAAAAATAAATACATAATTCAATTTAAATAAATTACAAATATTATGAAAATGTTATCAAATTATGAAATATGTATGCAACATAATGTATTTTTGTATATTATTCATACTGTACCTAGTCAAATATCAATAGGCAGTTGTGATTTAACTGCAAAGCCTTCAAGACTTATTTATAGCTTTTCTATTTTTATATCACTTATCTAACCATGAGATTAGATTTATTCCTTCCCTTATGCAGTTCTTGATGTGTGCTAAAAGAGTAATACAATGGAGCCTGTAATCTATAATATGAATTAAACAATCCAGGCTTTATTTCCAAACAGGAGTTGAAATGGCCTGCATATAGTGATGTTTATGCATATAGCGCCCTCTGCTGTCTATTGAAAGAGTGACGTGTATAATAACAGGTGGCCACAGGCTTGTTTGACTTTGAAATGAGGATCCATGTTCACGAGCTACATCCTGGCGAGTCTCCAGGGTGATCACAATGAGAAAACACTGCTCTGCTTTGAGGAATCGATCACTGTAGTTTGGATGGTAAATCACTTTGACCCACGAGTGTTACGTTATCTCCTCAGCACAAACATCATCCATCACTGCCAGCCCTTTCTGTTTGCTTTGACTCTGTCATTATACACTGTCTGGATCTCACTGGCCATCTGAGTGGGTCACTCAGACTAAACACGTCGTGAGTCATTATTTCCGGTGAACGAGCCCGTCTCGATTACACGAAATCAAGATCTGGTCCTTGGTTTTCTTCACATGTTGAAGTGATCGCTGATTTGTGCCATGCATGAGAACGTTTTCGACCGAAACGCTCTCATTATGAGCTCAGATCGTCTGATTGTGTCTCAAGAGGACTTCAGTGTGAATATGATGTAACACTAATTGAGAAACTATTGTTGCTAGTGTGGGACCAGGACCAGCTTATAACCAGCTCATGACAATAAGGTTTACCTTAATACCTCCAAAGCAACTGCATTTTATCTTTCCATAAGATAACATCCATAGTAACACTCAGTCACTTGCATTTATTTTGCACTTTATCCATTCATTTAGATTTAGAAGTTGTTTAAATTCTCTGGTCTATCATTTTGTTAGGAAAACCAGAAGTCCTAGAGCACAGCACTAGCTACACTTACCTGGGCATTGAGATCTCAGCTTTAGTCTAGCTGTAAAGGCCTTGGATGAGAGAGCTCGGAGGGCATTTTATGCCATAAAATCACATTATCGTGACCACATTTAAATGATATCATGCAATCAATTCCCTCTGGACTTTTGAAGAGGACAGCTGGCTTCAAATTGTCCACAAGTGAAACTTTTGACATGCTCTGTGGTGTTTTACATCCTAAACTTTGCCTCATTATGATCACAGACCTGAAGAAGAAACGCTCAACTTAAACGGTCATAAATCTTGAATGCATGAGAGCACTTAAGTAAAACTCAACAGATCACTTAAGACATTAACAGATCATTGCTGAAATGAAAAAAAAGTGAAACTAAGACAAAAAGGTATTGAAGTTTATTATGATAAATACACATATAATTATTATTATTGCACGTTTCACATTTGGAGTGGCTGTTTTTGAGCACTGACCGATATTCAGTCACAGCTTCGTCCGTGTCTGCTAATATTTAGTTGATTAAATGACTCAGTTTAGCATGTGACTCATGCAAGCAGCACAATTCCAAACCGCTTTTGGAACTTTTAGCCAAACGAGAGCCACATCTCATAAAACAGCTGAGAAAAATGGCCAGATTAGAGCTTTATTTAAAGTGTCCCTATCATGCCATTTCCAATATTGCCTTTAATGCAGTGTGTATTGTAAGAGATTCCCAAAACAATAGTATGAACTGTAAAAATGGCATAATTGGGGCACTTTAAAACAGAGATTTATTAAAATTACAGCTAAACATCCTTTATTTATATGATTCAGTAGAGAACGGTCCACATAATATAAATGTAAAACTAATAAATAAAATGTGAAGACTGAACAGATTCCACCCGTTCCACCTCATGCATGCTAATGGAGAGGGTAATTATCATCATCAGTGTCGGTGATTCATCCAGGGAATATTTTCTGTGGTTGACCACATTTGTTTTGAAAGGGAACCGTGAGGAAACCCAAAATCAGTGCTGCGAGATACTGCACACGTACTCATTAAACTCGAAGAGTATGATTATGTCAATGTATACAAACGTACGTTTCAGCGATCTGTCATAACCTTTTGGACAAAAGCAAAATGTGGCACGGAGGCTTCAACCACCTTGTGTCTGGAAGAAGAAAAAATAAGGTGCTAAAACTGAACATCACTTCTTCCAAGTCATGTTTTTGTGTCCCAGAAAGAGGGAATATTTTAAAGAGTCATTGAGTTTCTGTAGGTTTTATAAGATAAATAAATAAAAATTTAAGGAACGTTTTAAGACCAATTTAAACATAAACCCTCTTAAAAACTAGACTTCATATCTTTATTTTGTATCTCAGGTAGATGAATCTTGATAAGGACATTTGTGTTTGAAAACAAGACAAAAATACTTAGGAAAACATTCGTTTTTTGCAGTGCATGGAACAAATTTATGGCATGACTTTATGGATTTAAAGCTGCGGTAGGTAACTTTTGACGCTCTAGCGGTTAATATACAGAACTGCTTGCGTCTTGTGGAAGAACATCGTAGCCGGAACTACTTCTCTCTGTTTATGTCTATGAAGAATCACAAAGGTACTGTGTTACTCCGCTGCGGTACCCCGAAGCAATCTAAAATAGTCCGAATATAAACACTTATTATAGGTGTACCCTAGTGATTCAGGACAGGCTAAAAACACGGTTTGGAAAATGGATTCATGGTGTACTCGCTTATTATATACATTTTTCTACATTTTGAATATAAAAAAAGTTACGGACCGCAGCTCTGATTGGTTGTTTCTTACCGGGAGCGATGTATTTCTGCAAATGGCAATAGGACCACTGGGAGGAGCCAGAGGAGCTTGATTTTTTCACAGATTATCTGTCTCATATTCTACTGTCAGGACATAATGACAGGTTTAACAAATATGTAAAAAATATATATTTACAAAAGTTACCTACTGCAGCTTTAAGACTTTCTAATGTATGATCTTTTTAAAGCATTAATTTGTGGAAGGATGGAGATGTTTCAAGACCTGCAGAAACCCTGTTAATATCAGTAACATGAAATAAAATCAGTAAAATGAAATAAAATTACATTTATTTAAAAATTGATTAATTTAAACTCAGCACATGAAAGAGACAGGTTTTTGCAATGTTTTATATATTTTTGAGAATTTGTTTTTTTACACAACTGGGATGTTTACTGTACTGAAGCCGTTAACAGGAGGCACTTTTATTTCTTCTTAAAGGTTTCTGGGAAAGTGTTCAACGCATTTCATCTGAAATGCTGCATGCATTCATGGCCTCACGCATGCACACCCTTTCTAGGCTGACAGTAGACTTCACAGCCAACCAAAGCTGACACATCACACCCTCACTGTTAAAATAAACTCAAGTGAAGCTCTCCAGAAAGAGTGATGCATTAAAGAGCTGATGAAATCTACAGAAACGCCCCAGTGAAGAAGCACAAAAATGAATTCACATGTCAAACCAAGCAGTTCAGGATAATTCCTCTTTGATTACTTTCTGCTAGGATTGTACATTTCAGTCACTACGTTATTATTGTCAGAAAGACATGGTGTTGATATGTTTGACTTTTTTGCACTAAAGTTTTACTGGGGTCAAGGAGTTTTTAGTGAATATATGAAGTCAGTTTTCTTCAAGTTCACACTGGTGTCCGATCAGAGTAAACTACATGGTGTAGTTACAAGTTGTCTGAAATTTTATGTTTAAAAATGCAATGATGCATTAAATATGAACCAATCTCCATACAGTTCTAGAACAAAACATTGGAATAAGCCAGGTTAAAAAATATTGTTTCATTTTGTCGATATATTAGAGTCAGATGTTTTTTATCACACCATGAATCTGAAAATAATGATTTATATAACGGCCAGGAAAAGAAATGTTGTTTAAGATCAGGCAAATTAACAATGAACAAATACCTCAGTAAAAATCATCAGAATACTTGAGTAAATGTGGCGATTTCGGACTCTTTTTAAGCGAATGGACTTTAAAGACATATTGTAATTGAAATCTACAGGTGCAAATAGACAAAAGTGCTTAAAAAAGAAACAATTCTGTTGAATGATTCCTTATATACAGGTCTGTCTCAAAAAGGACCTGTTTATAGCATTCATGAGCTGTATGCCAAAATCATCCGTTTTAAAACAATAAAATACCTGGAATATTTCAGTTGGTGTGCAATGAATCTATATGAAAGTTTAATTTTTATCATTACATTATGGAAAATAATGAACTTTTATCACAATATGCTAATATTTTGAGAAGGACCTGTACTAGTCTGGACAAATGCTTTATGAAAAGCCAGAAAGCCCAACAGCTCAAAACTGAAAACTTGTTTAATTACTATTATTTTAACTGATCTTTCGTTTAAGTTCCTCATTTAGATAATCTAATTTATTGTAATCAAGGGTTAAACAACAGAGGTTTAAAATGAAGAGATGTTACCTTGAAAGGAAGGCTCAAAGCTAAGGATTTTTTCTACTCGCCAGGCCAGTGGATCGAATAGATATCTTCTCTGCGCGGGACAGGCAAGAAGGGCAATATTGTGAGATGCCTCACTTCATGTTATCAGAGGACCGGGGTGACATTAGTAAACTAACGTTCTTTCCAACATTCGTTCAGTATCTCACTATGGGATAAAGATTATACCTCTTCGACCCAACTCAAGTGGTTAAAGCAAATCAGTAAAAAAACACAGTATTCTGTATACTGCTGTGTTCACTGTCATAAAAACGGCTGATGACTTCCTTGTTCTATGAAGTCCCTCCTTCAGAAATACATAACGAGTTCTGATTGGGCCAGCGGTTCCTGTGTTGTGATTCGACAGCAGCTGAGCGCACGCTGCCTTCCTAGAAACGTAGTTTTGAGAAGCAAGTGGGCAGGATTTGTTTTGAAAAACTGGCGATCCTGATCTGAACGCACGTGCTGGAGATGTACTTCTAATCACCGGAGCGTTTTTACTGACGAGATGCTCATGAAAATCACATTCGTTTTTTTGCACAGTCCTAACATCTAGTTAACAAAGCTAAACAGCCTTGCTCTATGTGTAATAAGTTACAGAAACTGTTAAAAACTGTTAGAAACTGCACTCCTCTGACAGGTAGATCATCTCCTGTGACAAGGTCAGGCAGCTCTTTGTCTGGTTTATTTGAAACCTAGTCTCTTCAGATGATTCACCAGTGTATTTCAATGGAGCACTGCTTCTTGCGGAGACAGCATGCACACGAACAGATCATCTCTAGATAATACAAGACTCTGACTCTGTATTCCTTAATGGAGTCAGAGCTACCCCCTTATTATTATTTGGTGCTCATGTCCGTAATTTGGGTGTGGTTTTTGATGCTCAGTTGACTTCAAAAACATAACTAAAATTGTTGTTTTTTTCCCATCTCCATTAACATTGCTCGCATTAGACCCGTTCTTTCTAGGCCTGAGGCTGAAAGGCTTATTCATGTCTTCACATCACGGCTCGATTATTGCAATTCTCTCTTTGGGGGTTTACCTGCAAGTTCTGTTAAGAGACTACAATATATTCAAAGCTCAGCTGCCCAGGTTTTGACTTGTACATCCTCACGCCATCACATTATCCCAGTGCTCCAGGAACTACACTGGCTCCCGGTTCAATCATGCATTGATTTTAAAACTCTGATTTTAACATATAAAGCAGTGCATGGGCTGGCTCCAGATTACATCTGTGACTTGGTAACTCTTTCCACACCTTCTCACTCTCTCCGTTCTGCCGGTTGTTTTTCCTTGTATCAGCCTCGTTGTAAATTAAAAACCATGGGGGGGAGGGCTTTTTCCTATAATGTGCCTAAATTATGGAATGCATTACCTTCACTAGATTGATTTAAAAACTTCTGAAGACATACCTTTTTACTGAAGCTTTTAATTAATGACTATTACTATGGTTTTATTTTTGATATTGTAATTGTGGTTGACTTGTTTTGTTTGTACATGTTGTAGCTCTTTGAGTATTAAGAAAAGAGCATTACAAATAAAATGTATTATTATTATTATTATAGTGGCTGACTAGTAGATTTTTTTTGGTTAATAGGTTACTTAAGTTGGGGTGCGGTTCAACTCTTCAACCTGGATGCATAAAACTGACTATTAGAGCCAATAACAATGTCACAACCTCAAAAAAATAAAAATTTAAATAAATAAAAAACACTTGGTCAGGCACAAGATGTAGGTATAACAAAATGCATAATGTAACATCCGGGACGAGAGTAACAAACTCAGATGCACAGAGGATAAAGCAAAACAAAACACCTTGTTACAAACTTGTTTAAACATCCTGGGTATTGAAACAAATACACCATTTTAATCAAAACATATACAATTTACTTGTTCGCATTGTTTCCTGTGCCGTAAACAAAACTTGGTTCTCGCGAGATTACATGTTTCTCCCCAGAGCTTGCTTTCGCGAGACTACAGTCTTCTCCCTGGATCTGGGCCATTCGTTATAGCCAGGCGGCAAGGAACTCGACCGGAAGTTGAAGTCGGCTGCGTGCTGCCATCTTTTAGCAGAACTTCACTTGCGTTAGCATCCCATTGACTCATTCATTTTGGCGTCACTTTGACAGCGAATAACTTTACATCTGAGGCGTTTAAAGACTCCGTTTGTCCATTATTTATTTCTAAAGATACACGACAATGTATAAAGGGCTCCATTACCTTCTATTTTACATTATGGCCCCGTAGAAACAGTTTTTGTAAAAAATAGGCTAACGATTGCGTCATAACCACTCGGCTCTCTGTCGCATTACCGTACAGACAGGAGGAGAAGCTTGCAGGCAATTAACTTAATATGGCGTACTGGCGTTACATTTTAAAATACTATACACAATAATTAATCAGAATACTTACTCCTGCTCACTCACGCCAAAGAACTCCCGCTCAAGCTCGACGTCTCTGCAAGATTAACGATGGCAGTTTGCACGCACAGCTACTAGAAGATTTACATCTGTCAGACAGGTTGCTGACATCCTCAAGCTTCGTTTGAGTCTGCGCGTCAGAAACGGAAGTGCTAAAAAAAACGCTAAAAATGGGCTTCACTTGTCTCAATTGAGTTTCAATGGGGTTGCTGTGTCCATTTCTTTTACTGTCTATGGTTACACCTACGTAATGTGCTCAGCATGCTTTTTGTGAATGCACCTGCTTGAGCGACCGAAAGCTGGACATTACAGTTTATAAAGTTTTAAGAATCAACATTTTTGTTAAACTAACGCATTGTTTCACTTCAGAAGGCCTTTCTTAACACACCGGAAACATGTGGAAAAGTTTCATGATTGATGGATACTTTTCTTTTGGATTCAGAAAAAGAGGCACCATTTACTGCAATTATACAGACTGAAACATACAGGACAAAGTCTAATATAAATCCTAATGTGTTCGTCTTGAAGAGGAATGTCAGACACGCCTAGGAGGATGCCTTGGGGGTGAGTAAATCTTTGGCTAATTTGCATTTTTGGGTGAAGTATTCCTTTAAGCTCATTGTTTGTGGATAAACTCATCAGAATAAACACCTGCCTGCTCCCACCACACTGAGCATGGGCTGTAATAGTCGAAACGTTTTCCTATTGTTTATGGTGACATAACTACGCAAAGTCCAATGAGGTAAAGTTGACGTTACCTGCGAAATCCAACTGGACAACTTTAATATCCATGTTTGAGTCATTTTACATGGTACATTTAATGTCCGCATTTAACAATTATATTTTTCTAACAATTATTTTTGTATGTTTAATTGTTTGGCTTCTCTCTATTGTCAGGTTTTTGCTTTGTTCTAAAAGTGTTGCATATGTTGCATTATTTCCTGTCCTACAATCAATCAATAATTATATTTGAGTTTTTACGTTTGTTTTAGAAAATATTTTTGTAGATTGTATTATTATTATTAAATATTTTGTCCTCAAAAGGCTGAAGTTGTCAGCCAAGTAACTCTGTCAAGCCAATTATTGGACAACAGTTTTCATGACCCTACTGTTTGACTATGTCCTGATGATAATAAACTGTTTGCCACTGAATTATATTTTTTTCTGTGTCAGAGATGGTGTGTGGAACAAGTAACAATGTGCCCAGACAACTCTTACCTTTTTTTCAAATCTTAAATACCTAGAATGCTCTAAAAGGATATAAGGAGGAACATTCTAGGTATTAAAAACAGATGCAGTTTAGAACAAAATACTGACATTAGAGGAATAATCTGACACAGTGTAGAGAGTGCAGACAAAGGAAGAGGAGACTTTATCAAACAACAGTCAAAGGCAGTGCAGGTTTCCGAGTGGCATAATAAATTACATAATTCATATGTAAAATCAGCAGATGTGAATAGGTGGAAGAGTAAAATGGTTTGAATCATTTTAAATGCAAACATGAATGTAATATTCTTTTACTGAGAAAAGAAAATGATGCTGGATGAATAATGAATGAAAAAATAAAAGAGGGAGGAAAACGGCATTTTTTTTTTTTTTTTGCATTTTACAGGGTTTTATAACTTGTCACAAGGTTAACAGAAAACAGAAATGTCTCTTACAGACCAAACATATATCCACATTTGACGTTTCAAAATCATAGGTAACAAAAAGACATACTTATCCCAGTGAAATCAACAGTCCAATAGCAGCCTAGCCCTTCTAAACGATCTCTAAACGCTCCCACCAGAGCAAAATTGTGTATTTAAACCACAAGACCAGTGCAGTTGAGCTGTTCTGGAACAGAAATAGCACCGGCGTGTTCACAGTCTATCTGAGGTCTACACAGTCAACCCCACCGAAAAAAGAAAAATATGTCTTCTAGAACATCTGCTGCAACACACAAAATGTAAACATTTACAGACATTTACAGCAATCAACCCGCAGCAAGCAAACATGGGTTTTGTAAATCTTTAGCCCTGCCAGTCCTTTCGTATTGATGAGAAACATCAAACTGAATGGAAAAACACATTAATTCTGCAGCAGAACAACAGAACGCAATATTAGAAGGAAAGCAGGTTCAACACAAATACGAACACACAACACAACAATTAAGTGCTATAGTCGGTATAAACACTAAAACCTCTGCAAACAGGACAAAAAAAGTATTTTTTTAGCTTTTAAACTTGCTAAATTTGTAACAAATGCTTGTTTAATAACATATCTACATATCACTTGTTTAATTTTTAACAATACTGTAGTTCAAGAGTATCCTATTATAAAATTACTAAATGTAACCTGTTCTAGTGTGAACAAATATAGGTGAAAAACAGACTGAAGGATGATCATTTCATCACTTTCTTCATAGTCTTTTCCACACGGTCAGATGCTTCACACCCTGCTCTTCAACTGTCCTGAAGATTGTGTGTGAAGAGCAGGACGGAGCAATGCATCATCTGCTTCCTGTGCACATGTGGTCAGAAACAGACAATGCACCTAACATTGTTTTCTATGTTCACATTCTGAGCGTATGCTACAACTGAGTACCTATCGCTGGCAGTGTATTGAAGATATTCAGCAGCAGAGTGGGAAAAGCCCTCCTTTAACTACATTGTGTGAGAGTCACAGGTTTCTGTGTGTTGTTAGGCAGTAATGTGCCTCATGAGTGACGTCTGACCCACACTAGCTGACAAACTGCCTTTACAATTTAAGATGAAGCAGGTTTTGCTTCTTCTTCTTCTTCTTCTTCAAAAAAAAAAATAAAAAAAAAAAAAAAAAAAAAAAAACACTTTACAGCAGGGCAAATCACACAAAAAATACATTGGTTGCATTTCATCACAAAGTCAACAGGAAAAAAATTATTGCAATATAACTGACTAATTTATTCAGTTACATTAAATATAGGATTCAATTATATTACAATAATTTGAAATTACATTAAAATCATTTGTAATGATCCAAACTGCCCTCTATAACTTAAGATGTAGCAGGTTTTGCTTATTAAAAACTCTTTTAACTGTATAAAACGGTCAAATAATTGAATATATTTAAGAATTGTATACCTTTTATAATATGAAATAATATAACTGCATGTCAATAAGAAACAAATTCATCATCAAAACATTTTAACTTTAAACTGACCCAAATATGATTTCCTAATCCATAATAATGCTTCCTCCAGTGAAACTCCTCCCACTTCAAAATCCACAGATATGTTTGTTTAGATCTGTTCTCACTTGTAAATCATCTGTGCATATTTCTCTCCTGATTCAGACAAGAATACTTTCTCACTGAAGAAAACATTATTATGGATATGAAGTTAAAAATGACTTAATGGAGGATTTGTTTCTTTTTACGTCACACAATATTAATTGATGGACTAATCGTCTGGATTATTGTGATTTCTTTTATCAGCTGTTTAAACTCTCATATTGACGGCACCCATTCACTGCAGAGAATTCGTATCCGAAACAAATTCATATAAATGAAAATGTTTGGTTGGAGTATTTCTTTACTTATCCTATTTTAGTGTGAAATGCAACCCTGACAGATTCTGTGAGATTTCCCCAATAGTCCAGTTCTGTAGCTCCACAATCACATTTAAAATATGCTGCCCAACTTTCTTTTAGTTATTCACTAACCTATGACAAAAACTCCTCGATAAACAAATATTTAGGTGAGAAAAATAACATTTAGTATTACTGTAGTAACAATACAGAACCCATATTATGATAATGTCATTAACAAGAAATTTTGCTATAAAACTCTCCATCCTAAACTATACAATAATATCTTGATTTACAGGACATATTCATAAAAATATACTGTGTGAAAAGGTACTATTGCATTGAAACAGGAGAATAATTTACACTAAGTATTTGTACAATGGTTCCTTCTGTTTGAGGTTAACCTAACCGCAATGATAAGTAAAAGCTAAAACATTTCACCCCGAAATAAAAACTCTGTCAGCGTTTATGCATCCAAACCCATATTCTGTTGCTTTGACAGAATCCTCAAAAATATGTCCTATTTTCATCTTTGAAACAACAAGAGTCACAACTGAATTTTCATTTATAGGTGAATTTTCCTTTAAATAAAGAGACTAAACTAATTTGATATAACATGAATAATAAATGAGGTCCACTTAAAGCTGCAGTGTGAAACGTCTGATTCGGAAATGTTTATAAGATATCAGACATGAACGGTCAGCGCTCTTTTAATACTGTACTGATCTCCAGCACTTTATGAGGAAACTAAATCAAGCGAAGTCATTCGGAGATCTAAAGAGAGGAAGTGAGGGATCATGCGGCTGAAACGGAGCAGATCCGTGATGGAAGATGAGATGGGACACACGAACATCTGTGTTTGGTTTCTCAGCAGGAAATGGAGTAATTATGTTCACATTTAGAATGGAAAAGCAGTTTACTAAAACACTAAGAGCCTCTCTTTTTCATCAATATGATGACATTAAGAGTGTTATGTGTCCAGTCCTGAAGATGAGATTTTTTGCTGTTAAAATGCAATAAATAAAACCAGCTGAACACAAGACTACAGTACACCTGAAAGATTTTGGAGAAAAAAACCACCTGCATAGTATTTGAGCGGATCAAAGTGCTGCAGTGAGGCATTGTGGGATAGAAATCAGCAGCAGGCTCATCACTATGTGTCCCCTGTGGATGGACACACACCTGCCTCCAGATTACCTGAAAAAAAAAAATATATATATATAATTAGACAAAGCTGACCAATTAGCAAAGCACAGATAAAAACAAACCCAAAAAACAGATGAATACAAAAAACTGGTGTTGGAAAGAAGGGGGAAAAAACAATATTAACTGCAAAAGTAACTATATAGACATATATATACTTGGGACAGCCAAATAAATATCTCTTATAATAAGGCATAACTTTTAAAAGGGAGAAATTAAATATTGACTTAAAAATCTAGTTTAAAAAAACATGTGCCTCGTTCTTGGAATGTATTCTTTGAATTCATGAGATTTTGAAAAACTTTTATATCATATTTATTATTGTTGTTGTTTTTAATTTTATCAATAATTAATACTAATAAAAAACTGAGAGACAATAATAAAAGATTTTTAATAGATTATTTTTTTATTATTTTATTGAGCCTTTTTTCCCTTTCATTAAGATATCAAAATTTCTTGGATGTTTTTGACTGTATGCAGCCAAGCAAAATTTTTTATTCAGAAATATGCATTATTAAAGAGATGTATTCAAGTCATGGTATGATTTGTATTTTTAAAGCATGGTTGAATAAATAATGAATGTGGACAATAAATATTATAAATATAAATCTTTCAATAAATATTATTCTTTTAATAAATACAGGATTTCCAAAAAAGAAAAAAATAATAACACACACCAAAAGTCACATAAACAGCCACTCAGAACTGCTGCTTCTGTCTATTTTTCTTTAAAAGAATTGTTGTAATAGTCATTAAGTCAGGTGATTAAAGCTGCCTTAAAACTGGTCATGTATGTAAGTATTTGTTAAAGGTGTCACGTGTCTCTGAAATGCAGTTTTTCAGAACTGTTCTGGAGCATCCCAGCACTGTCTCCCTCATCTAACACACAACTCGTCAGTTCATGACTTTAAATGCGTGTCAGATCTGCGTCATGTTCAAAAGCAGCAGCTCTTAAATTCATAGCAGCCAAAAAACCTAATAACCCAGCTGCTGTGATCTGTGTTAATCAAAGAGCAAAAGGAAGAAGGGGAAAATCAATAACTTTTATAGCTTTAAGGATTTATCGATTTCAATTTTCTTCCTTTCTGGACGGCACAGGTAGCCAAATATAACCTTTATTATAATGGATCTACTAAATGTTAAAACTGATAGCTCTCAATTATACTGCAATGTTGAATGGCTATCAATGGTTAAAAAAATATTTCATAGAGACCTCAGTAGTACTGGCATCAGTGAGTTCCTTTCCTCCTTGGTATGAAAGATTACCTGGAGCGGGCGTAGCCGATGTGGGGGGCGTGCGGGACTCGTCGTCATCACTGAAGCGGACGGCTGGACGGACGTCAGACTCCTGGCCGCTGGTGCTCCGCAGTGCCAGGACACGATGGTGCAGGGCTGCAAACAGCTGCGCAGCGTCCTTCGAGCTGGACTGAGAGATGAGACGAGACCGCATGAGACCAACAACACAACACTCACTGTTCACAATCTCTGAAGACTCATCATTCAGTGCAATCTTACAGATATGAGGAAGACTTTGACGTCCTGCTCCTCTGTGTCCATGGCGGTTACTCTGAGACTCTTCTCACTGGCTTTATCCACTTGCATCTGAGGCCAAAGCTTAGTGTTGAGGATCACCCGAAGGCTTCCCTGAGTCCGCATGACTGAAACCACAAACACACACCGGGATCAGCTCTCAGTAAACAAAACCACTGCAGATTCTTCTTACTAATCGAATTACACCCTGTGCTCTTTTGCAAATGTGTGAATGAAATTTTTCTGCTAAATAAAAGTCAATTTTGAGACTACCAGCATCAGCCACTAACTTCAGCAGCCGAGACTGGTTAAACAGAAGTATTAGCACCCCCTTGAGTCAGTTACAAAAACTGCAGACTGCATTGACAGTAATGAAAATGCACTGTTTTTTAATGAATGTTTTTATAAAAACAAGCACTAATTTTGAATAAAACAACCATCCAGTACACTTCAGTTATTGTGCATCTCATTAGCTCACTTAAAATAGTTTTGAATTAATAGTTCATCCATTAACAAAAAAAAAGTTAAAAATTCAATTTTTATTCTGCAAGAATTACTGAACTGATCGATGTTACAATTGATTTCTATTTCAAATAATCCACAAAAATATTAAGCAGAAAAAACGTTTTTAAAACTGACATTAACGTTAAATCAGTATATCAGAATGACATCATGTGACACTGGATGATGCTGAAAATTCAGCTTTGCATCACAGGAATAAATTACATTTTAAGATGCATTTAAGTTGAAAACAGTTATAATAAACTTTAATAATATTCCAAAATATTACTGTTTTTATTTATTTATTTTCGATCAAATAAATGTTTTTCTCAGTAATATTAAAAAATATATATGACCCAAAACTGTTGTATGGTAGTGTATCTCATATGGCCTGAGAAAACTTATATTAATATGAAAGCGTTAAAGTTATACGACCAATGGCTTTTACAACATCAGTAGTGATTACCCAGTCTGGACTGTAAGGTGCCGTCATCAGCGGATGCGATGTCATTGAGTCGGAGCACTCCACATCCTCTCTCCACCCACGACTGAGACGTCATCTCAAACACAAACAGCTTACACTGCATCTGAGAACACACGGGACAGAGCAGCATCAGCATCTCGCGTGTCTGTACGGGTCAGATGTGTGAGCTGCTCTCACCTGCAGCACGTTGCTCTCCGACTCCTCTCCTGTCCTGACCTCCACCCGCTCTAATAAACACTTCTGCGGTTTGTGTGCTTCGTGTCGTGCCGCCGACTCCTCCAGAGACTCTTTCATGGTGTCACCTACAGCACATGAACTACTTTTAACAATCTGAACATACACTTGAACTATTTAGTGCAGGGGTACAAGAATATAATATTAATAAAAAGCTAGAAAATGTAAACAATGCATGAAACAGGAGTTGTTTATTTGAAAGAAAAAAAACACGTCGGGAAGAAATTGCTTGGTCTCAATGTAATATGAATGATGTAATGCCTTGCTGTCATTTCACACAGTATTTTGCTTTCAGTGTGGAGAGAAAAACTATTTATCACTGACAAAGTTCTGCACGTAGTAAAGATGCAGTGTTAGCATAAACATATCTGTCAGTTGTGATTTGTGATTGAATCTAGAACACATACTCTTCTCCACAGTTTGATCTTGTGAGGAGGAAATCTGGCTGAACAGGCCCATCTCTGGCTGAGGGTCTCTGCTGAATTTCGGCTGTGCCTGGAAACATGCAATACGTGAACAAGTCAGGAACTGTCATCTATGATAACTTTACAAAGCCAAATGACAAATATATAAAGGTTTAGGACAATATTGTTTCGTTTTACCAAGACACGATCCGACATGTTCTGCCCAAAGACAAACTTCACGCTGTTGGCATTGCTGATATCAGGTTTTTGTGGACTACAAAACACAATATCGATGGCAAGAAAAGTTACAAGTTTCTGCCTGGGGAGATCTGTGAAAATGTCTTTAAAAACTAGCATTAACATGTCAATTGCAGTACCTGGAAGAGTTGTACTGCAAGAAGTAATTTGTTTCCTCTGAATTTTCAGCCAGAGGACAATCTCCACTCTCAGATAAGACACAGCTATTGGCCACCTGCAGCAAATACAGTTATATTCTCAACAAAACACACAGAAAACACTGAAGAAAAATTCTGAATCTTATCATTTCAACTGATTCATGAAATGAACTGAATTTTTTGTCTTAGTAAAGTTTATATAAGAGATTCTATTAAAACATTTGCCTAAATGCTTCCATACTCACAAGTTAAGGAAAGAATGGGAACCAAATCATCCCTTCATTTTTATATTGACAGACTAATAGGAATGAGACCGTCACACAGAAAACATTGCATGCATATGAATCAAACCTTTGCTCTGTCTTTCATATTTTGCCCAAAAACAAAACTGCCTTCAACTGGGGCACCTTCAGTGTTGTCTTCTGTTTTGTGCTCAAAAGTGCTGTTGTTCTTTACCTTAAAATAAATAACAAAAATGTCATTTAAGTTTAAAAGCGTGTCCAGACTGCTCATATAACCCGTTCACTTTGCTATATTTACATGTCAGAGCTTCAACTAGAACTACTGGGCCAGCCAAACACAACAAAGACATCCAGAACAAGATGACGGAGTCATTTCTGGAAGCCACAGTCGTGTGAAATAGAACAAGACTTGTCTGGTCTTTGGACCAAAGCCCATGCTGGCCCCGAAAAATATGAAGACACTTAAGCCACACTTCAAGATATATTCATTTCTTTGAGTTATGTAACAAAATAAACAAAGTGGTGTTTAACGAAAAAATACAGCACAAATGCGCTTTTCAAGCAAAATGTTCCAAAAATAAATGTTTGGTATATTTGAAAACAAAAAACAAAAAAAAAACACACACAGTTTAAAATGAATAAAAAAAGTATTTGGACAAGGGTTGTCAAATGATTATGCCGGCATTAATCTATTTCCTCCCAAAGGGCACTCAAAAGATTTTAACAGACTGTTAGAACAGTGCATTCTTACCAAAGACAGGTCATTATCCTGTGAGCCAGCAGAGTTACCGTCACATTCTGCTCCTCCATCAGAGAGGTTTTCAGCTCTGTTTGAACTGCTTCTGCTTGTGTCTGTCGAAACAACAGACCGCAGCTGTTAGATGTAGTTCAGCTTCAGCAGATCTGTCCGAGCTGGTGTTCATCAAATACTCACTAATGGTGTAACGGTACACATACCCTCACCAGACACCTTTTTAAGTACACCAGTTCAATTGCTTGGTAACACAAATTCCTAATCAGCCAATCACACGTACAGAATATTTTCAGTACAGGTCTTACGGTTCGGTATGCTTGAGTACTGAACTAACACAGCCTAGATTTAACCGTGCAGATCTTAAATTGTAACTAGTTTTATATATCTTAATTTGAATGTGTCAATATCAACTCTTAAATCACTTTCAGCCTATGCTCTTTCAGCTGATGCCTGAATAAAACTTCACTGGACATTATCGCCATTAGCTTTGTGTTATATTATTTTCGATAAGAGACAAAGTGTGTTTGTTCGAACAGTCATTTTTGTGTTCCCTTGTACTCACTGTTCTGAGGGGGGGATCGCGCCGGAGGGGGCTGCAGCACTGGAGGTCTCAGGATGCTGCGCTGGGCTTCTTTGGGTTTGGGGCTGGGGACACCTGAAACGATTCAATCAAATAATGATCCTCTCAACCGGCCAGGCCTGGTGACACATCTCTCAGGACTTTGTCAGGCCCTCTGAGGGCCTCTGGCACAGAAGGTTCAAATGGTGACCGTCTATGTAAATAAACAAACTTATGAAAGCACCACAAGTGCACATTAATCAAGAGACTGTCCAAAACAGCAGATGTTCAAACACTGCCTCACCAGTGCTCGGGGCCTGACCGTGGATAAGAGTCGGGGGCTTCAGGCGAAACCCCACAGTCTTCTCTTCTGGCAATGATAAAACAATGGAGAAAACAACATCAGTTAACATGAAACCAAACTGTGCTTTCTCTTGGTCTTGTGCAGAAATTTGTCTTCATAAACTTGAATGTAATAACTTGCTCCATCTCAGAAACAACTTTCATTTTTCTCAATCTGATAAATTTCCAATGGACAGAATCCAATCGTGTTTCACTCATAAATGTCACGTTACAAACGTCATTTCATATTGACTTACATAAATGTGATTTGGTAGAAATTTGAAGCACATTGAGTCTCACCAGGTTCTGAGTCTGAGTTTCCGGTTGGTGACGGGCAGAAACTGGGTGGCATGAAAACATTATTCTTTGAAACTGTAAAACGGAAAAGAAAGTGTGTCAAGAAACCAGGCTAAACAGAAGAAGCTCGTAATGTGCTGTGAAGACCTGTAATTATTGTCCGGACAGATTACCGGAATGACATCGTCTTCCTCTTTTGGCAGCAGGACTGTAACCGCAGTCTTCTTTATCAGAGTCTAGGCAGAAACCGAAGTCCAGAAAAAGGAAAATTAAATATAATATACATTTAATTTTTAAAAACACATGCATACATGAATTCTTCACACAGGACTCTTGGTATGCATTTCTAAGACATTTTCTCACAAAGAAAGACAAAAGTATTATTTTCTTACAAAAATAAAACAAAGACTTTTTTGTCTCTGTAATAACATTCTTTGTTAAATTAATCCTTATTGTCTGTTGACTGCAAAAAGACTGAAGCTCACCCTCTCCATCATCTGTGCTGGATCCCTCTGCTGACCTCTGAAGACAAAAAAAAGAGATTCAAGAGCAGTACTGAATCAGGAGTCATGCGGTGAGAACAGAAGAGCTGGTCTTACCTTTTGTGCTTTATCTTTCTGAAACACAAACACTGGAGGAGCAACATCAGGTTTCTCTGTAAGATAAAAAACTAAATATTGATTTGGCATCTTTAAGTGGAAATTATTTAACTGCTCTCTGTTCTACAACATACTATAACAGCATCTCAAGTACCCTTAGTGGCGAAAATAAATCCAAGACAGCAGTTAAAGTGTGAGAAATGTTCATTATAAATGCATTTGATCATATTCATTTTATATACAGTATTATCATTTAAAAATAGAATTCACTCAAACTGAAAAGCATCAATAAAAATAGTTTATAATAATTAAAAACTGATTATTTTTGAATCCCCAGAAAACCCTGAACAGTCTCAACTTTTTTTCTTTTTTTTTCCTGAGTTCAGGGTTTCATTTCTGATGGTAACACGCCACCAAATACACAAAAACAGAAGAGAGGGGTGGGATGAACAGTAGTTTATTATAATTTAAAGAGACATGCACCGAAAAGAGTTGCTGTGAACGGAGCGTTTTTTTGACAAGGTAAAAATGTTAAATTTACTCACCCACTGAGGAATTTTAACAAAAGTATGAAACAAACATTTCATCAAGACCTTAAAGAATTATACCAACTTGTGGAAAATGAGCATCCGCATGCCATATGGTATTTTAAAGTGTCCTAATATTGTGTTGAAGTCCCCTACAACACGTTTAAATGCATCTAAGGTTAGAAAACATTGTCATTTTTTTTACAGAATATACATTTGATATAAGAACCATTTTTCAAGGATTTCGAAAAACAATTCAAAGCTGTTCTGAGCTTAAGGTCTGTAAACCGCTCCCTTCCATAAGCCTACTCTGCTCTGATTGGTCAGCTGGCCAAGTCTGTTGTGATTGGTCTTTCTGTATACACATAATGAATGTGTATACATAACATAAATGAAAGGTGCATTATCATAATTCATATTTCTTTCGGGAGGGTTACTTGTAAACACAGATGCTACATAAGGTTACAAAAATAGCATTGATATTACCTAATCAATTCAAGCCTGAGTCCGAGGATGATACCGATGCAGTTGTTCAACAGGAAACTCCATCTCAAGCATGACTTGTTCAGAAAGTTTCTCTGTGATAAGTTTAAACTTTGTATGTGGTACTTTACGTGCTGTGACAGCAGTTTTATTGCATTCATTATTAGAATTTACTTATTTGAGGTGCACATGTTAGAACTGTGTTAGAAATTATGCAAAAATAACTAATTAACAGAAGCGTTTATGGGCAGGTCAGCGAGGATTATGTAAATGTACTACCTTGTGACCCCTACATGGGTAACACCCAGAAGAATTAACAATATGACGACTCTTAAGGCAGTTCAGAGTCGACTCTTTCTTTTGAGAGATAATATCTTTATCATTGCACTTTTCTCATTAACAACTTTGCAGACTCTTTACATTGAAGGACAGCTACAGTGCAAACTGCAAAAATATATATATTTTCCGAAAACCCATTAGCACGTTTTTTGTGGAATACTATATTTATTATTCATCTTAACGCCCAAAACCAATCCAGCTTAAAACATGTTAAAAGTGACACCTCCACTCCATAAATAACTACCTACACACGTATGAAAATAGAAAAAAAATGTACAAGCCAGTATAAAAACAGAACCAAATTTGTGTGTAAAAGACGAACACACTTCTGTAAGAGAACATAAATAAACACAAGTGTATGTAAACATTAACTCTGTCTCTGACTCAGGCCGGTGCGTTTAAATGCTACGATAATACTGCAGAGTTAAATCAAGTGAACGAAGCAAACACTCGGTTTGTCAACCCCAAACAGTCTCACATATCACAAAATGGTTCATTATAGTTAATAAAAGGGAACAAAAAAAGATAAACTGACATTTCATACACAAGCATCTCTTACCCTCATCTGTCACCTCCGCCATCTTACTTCCGCTGTCTACCCATAATCCTCTGCGGTCTGCCGTGACGTCAGAGCGCAGACAACTGCGCTGCGTTGGAAATATTTTACTAGAATTACAGAACTAAGTTATATAATTATAAAGCTTACATTTTAAACAACATGAGAATAAATGCGTTAGTTTCTAGTCTGAACGCAGTGCTAAGGATTCGTCTTGTAGTTTATCTTTTGGCCACCAGAATGCACTGTAAACGTGAAATGTGAAGAAAAACACACACACAAATATGCTTATTTGAAGTGTTGCATTTATTTTATTACAGTACAGCTTCGGTAATTCACCTGAGACAGCAACAGTTTACTGAAATCTGAAATAGTATTATAAATACGTATACTAATTCATATAAAACTAGTGCTAGATTTGAGTTCAAAATACATATTTAGGAGTAAGCCACATTTGTTATTCCCTTTAATACAAGGTCCAGACTTTATTTAGCTGTGGTCATGTTTTAACCCCAGGGTTTTGTTCATTCTGATCGTTTAAATCTTGATACATTGGCTGCCTGTTCCTATACAGACAATAATGCTGTATGATGAACACGATGTCAAAGAATATGGACAAAACGCCCAATCCAAACTTCGTGGGGTCTCCAAAGATAAACTTCCATTTATCTGTCAAGGGAACACAAAAATGAAAACAAATGTTTGTGTGCATCCTAACATCTTTGAAGTGTTGTCTTATAGGAACTGAAAGGGTTTGCGCGGTCTCACCGTTGTTGTAGGCCTCAAGAAACATCTGAAGTAAGCTGAAGCTGCCCCCAGTGAAGTCCAGCAGCACATTCCCGATGCTCCAGCCCTCCGTGCTCTGTCTACTGTAGTTCATATAAGCCTGCAAAATCATCCAGAATTAATGAACAATGTCAAATATGACACACTAATATATATATATATATATATATATATATATATATAAACCTGTCAAACAAAAAATATTTTAAAAAATGTAATGTAACCTATATATATAAAATATATAAATAACATTAAAAATATATAAAATAATAGCATATTTTTGGGAATTGGAACCAGACGTACTGAAAATGTTAAGAATATACAGTATATATTAAACAAACGATGATTAAGTTATAAAATTATTTTGAATTAAATGAAACTTTGTTTGGAATAATCAAGATTTTTTTAAATGTTTTAGACAGAAGATATTTATTTGAGGGGAAAAATTGTTAAATTAAAAAAAAAACAGTAAAAACTGTAACACTGTGAAATGTTATTACAATTCAAAATAACCGTTTTCTATTTGAATAAAATTTCCAATATATTTTATTCCTGTACTGGCAAAGTGTATCTTGAGAATCAGCATATTGAATGATTTCAGAAGGATCATGTGACACTGAAGATGTAATGATGCTGAAAATACAGCTTTAAAATAAATGTAAAAAAAAAAAAAAAAAACTTTTTAATTGAAAAAATATTATTTCACAATATTTCTGTTAAATGGGTTTTTGATCAAACAAATTCTGTCTCTTATGAGCACAAAATACTTCTTTCAAAAACACTAATAATTGTAATTATTCCAAACTTTTGGCAACCACTCAATATAACAAATATGAATATATATATATATATATATATATATATATATATATAATATAACATTTTATTTTTATATATGCATCATTAACAATTTCTAACATTTACTCCTAAGACATGTTATACAAATAATGTTACTCCAATATTCAACCTCAATCATAAAACAATTCTAGGCTTTTCTAGGACATTAGGAGGGTTACAATTCATTTGAAACTCTTTCTCAGTCTACGGTTAAAAGCCACAACTATAACCAAGTGTACAAGACTGTTAAAAAGAGGAAGTGTGAAATCTATGTTTAGCATTTCAGTGAACTGCATCGAAGCTTTCTGCACTGCTCTATGAAAGCCATTATATTTAAACAGATCCAGTCATCACTCACTCACTCACTCACTCACCCTCATACCATTCCAAACCATCACCGCTTTCTTCCACTCAATACAAACTCCCATGGCTCTCAAATTTCTATCACACATGTGAATATTCAAAAAAATGGTGGCTAAAGACAGATCATTCTCACGAGTGAAGAAAACACACTGAGTGTTTTCAACTGAAAGCAAGAGGGCGAACATTGTGAGTATAATGCAAAGTTGTTTTTGGAGTTTAACAGCTCCAGTTCTCATGCACCTTCCTAACCTTTTGGATTTCGTTGGAAGGAGGAACAAATTTTGTGTGGATTTTTTCCAAGGTTTGGAATGACATCTTGGCCAGTAAGTGATGACAGAATTGTATTTTTGGGTGCATTTCTTAAACCTTTTGTTGTGTGTCATGGGAGAGTTGTACCTGAGGGATGTACTTTACAAGTGTGACACCCAGCTTGATGTAAGAGAAATAGTAGAGATAATCCAGCCAGGAGATCTTCTGTGCCACAGCAACGAACAGAGAGACAAACGCAAAGGTCCAGCCAAGCACTAATAACCCAATCGCCACTCTGGATACCTTTTGCCCTCCTCTCTATATAAAGAAATAAAAAATAAACACTATTTATTTGTTTATTAGTTATAAATTACTATATGCTACCAATCAAAAAAGTTTGGGGTCAGTAAGTTTTTTTGTTTTGTTTTTGAAACAACATGATTTTTTTTATGCTCACCAAGGCTGCAATTATTTGACGAAAACCATTAATTTAAGGAAATATTATTAGAATTTTAAATAACTGTTTTCTATTTTTTAATATATGAAAGTGTTTATTTTTGTGATGCAAATCTGAATTTTCAGCATCATTATTCCAGTATTTCTTTTTCATTTTTACTGTAAAATAATTGTTTTATTACTGAATCCTTATTAAAGAAATATTGAAAAAAATTATTTCAAAAAATTGTATTGACCCCAAACTCTTGAACAGATGTGTGTGTTAATAAAGTGTGTGTGTGTGTGTGTGAAATAATATATAATTATTATTCATGCAATTTATACGGTAATGCTTTAATGTTTACCTCATAGATGGCACACTGGCAGACGTAGACGAGAGTGAGAAGTACTGCATGAAGACTGAAGAAGACATCATTGGCATCGACAGGAATGACCCCATTCGGATCTTTCTTTAAGAACTCCTCCTGTACATGCACCATTTACATTTATTCATTTAGCTGACGCTTTTATCCAAAGTGACTTACAATTGCTATACATGTCAGAGGTCGCGCACCTCTGGAGCAACTAGGGGTTAAGTGTCCTGCTCAGGGACACACTGGTGTCTCACAGTGGATTCGAACCCGGGTCTCTCACACCACTGCACCAACATCACCACCCGTTTAACATCAAGTTCAAAGACAGTCAAATTATCAAGTTAAAGGATTGTTGCAAAGGACTGGACTAAATAATTAATTTGGCTTGAAAAAGCCAACTTACTGAAATCCTATTTAAACGTCTTCTTTTGAGACAAAATTTTAAAATGTATCTCCTCCTAGAGATTTTGAGCTAGAACCACCTCAGGTCAGACCTTTGGCTGGTCACCCAAGATGGTTTTTAAGTGGTTTTGGCAACTGTCACGCTGGTTTTAGCTGGTTTCAGTTGGATTAGCATAGAAACATGTTAACGACATGTTAGTAACTTGCTAAGCAGGCTAGAAACATCTTTTTAACATGGTTTTAAAGTGGTTTTGGCCACTGTCATGCTGGTCTTAGCCGGTTTTTAGCTTTTCTTAATACTGAATCAACTGGTTTTAGCTGGATTATCATAGAAACATCTTAATAGCTTTTTAATCATGTTAGCAACATGCTAGAAACTTACTAATCATGCTAGAAACGTGCTAGTCTTTCGCAAATCCTGGAATCATGCTAGCGAAAAACTAGTTACTTGCTAATCCTGCTAATGTCATGCTAGTCACTTGGTATTCATGCTAACAACATGCTAGTAACATGCTAATCATGCTAGAAACATGCTAACGACATACTAGTAACTTGTTAATCATGCTAATGACATGCTAGTTACTTGCTAATCATGTCTGAAAAATACTAAGGACATGCTAATTACTTGTTAATAATGTTAGAGGCATGCTAGAAACTTGCTAGTGGCTTGCTTATGATGCTAACGACATGCTAGTTTACTATTTCTTGTCTATTTATCTATCTATATTTCTGATAGATTTTATTTCCTTCAAAACTACTAAAAACCCTCAAAGCTTTCTGGGTAGGCTTTTTTAAGCCAACTTAAAGTTTGCTAACAACCTTTACTATCTAGCTACAACCTGATAGCTGTCAAGTGCACACACACCTGTATATACGGCACCCAGAACAGGCCAACGTTGAACACACTGTATGCAATGAATCCAGTCAGGTTGAGGGCCAGGAAATCAAAACTGAGGCCTACCACACTGAATGAAACAAAAAACACACACATTAATCATCAGCTTTTTTCCTAAGTCTAAATCCTCAAGTCTCAAAAGTAATCTTGTACCTGTGTCGTTTCCAGTTCTCATACACCTGAGGGTAGAACGACACAGACCAGGCCAGGAAGTAAATCCAGCCAATAATTTGGTTGATGATGAAAAGAGCGTTGCTTCTGACAATCAGGAATCTGATCCGCGTCTCCAATCTGGAAAAAGAGAATCCCCTCTAGAGGTTATTTTCACTGTGTTTTTGTTAACACACATTTACAATAAAAAAGGACAACACAAAATCACTGTACTAAACAACCGTCAATTATTCGGTTCCTCATATTTTTCAAACATCATCTTTTGTGTTCAGCAGAAGAAAGAAACTCATTCAGGTTTGGAACAACTTGAGGGTGAGTAAATGAAAACAGATTTTTCATTTTTGGGGGAACTAACCCTTTAAATGTATTGGCATATTACTTTTAACAATAAGTACAGTTCACCTATTACTCAGAGGCCCACATGCCCCATTTGAAATCCCCTAAATTAAGGAACTAAATCAATAAAACTGGTTTTGCAAGAAATAATGCATCAACACATTTTGCTTCTCGAGAAACCAATAGGAAGCTGTAAGATAAAATCACTTCTGCAATATTTTATCCGGTACTGTTGAAATATTGACAGATTAAGGCAATTTAGCTTACAACGCACCTTTTTATGCGAGTGTTATTGCTGGAAAGGTAAGCAGTCACCTGACCAACCCCTTTTGCCTGCACTTCAAAAGATACAGATATGTTTCCTGCCGGCACGACAACCTGAGGACAAGAGGACAAGAGGACAAAAAACAAAGCTATTTAACATTGCTTAAGGGGACAGTGTTTTAAAGAATTCATTTGTCTGAAGTTAATATAATTATTTCTAAACGGCTCCGATCAAAATAATCCTGATGCAGGCTATAGATTAGATTTGGACGACACATATATTGAAATTTTAATGACATGTATTCATGATGCCCGCCCGATATTATAATTTTAGAATTTATAAATAAGATTTACACTTAAGCTTCAATGCAGAATTTTAAAAGATCTGTATGAAAGCATGCATAATAACAGAATCTTTGTACTCAACATCAAATAATTTTGAATATGATTAAGACAGACATGTGCATTAAAATCTAAATAGGCTGAAATAAGTGCACTTACCTCATCAGGCAGTATAATTATTGAAGAGACATTTCTTGATTTAAATGTGATATTGAAATAAACCGTAACAGATGTGTTCAGCAGGGAACTGTGGATGTAAACACATAAAAGCTACATGAAATAAATGACTTTCCAAACATATATTTGATATTTACTCTCAGATTGTAATGTGGATGATCAGATCATGTCTTATAATCGTACCTCAGGGTGATGGTGAGGTTTTCTGCAGATTGTTCCTGTAGATTCACTGTTGCTGGAGCCCTGATGGTCACTTCTGCATCTGTAAATACAGTGATATTAACTTTTCCTTATTCTTGTCTATGTAATCTCTTATTTTTTGTATATTCAAAACATTATATTTACCACCAAAGGTTGAGTGCGCGCAGACAGACATCGTTACGAGAAACAGCAAGACCGACTGCTTCATCTTGACATCAGGGTTATAATCTTACACGAGTGGAACTATTAATATTCATTCATTCTTGTGCTCTCGTTAAAATTAAGGCGAAAACGCGTCTTAACTCGCTGAGTAGTGCTTGAAAGACAAATCTGATTAAGTAACGTTACAGACCATCAGCTGTCAGACGCCGAGTGAGTCATTTAATACTTTAAAAGTACAAAACAAAACAAAAAGAAAAGAAAAAAAGCATCAACTTATCACAAGCGGAAGTGGTCCTGTCCCAAATCTCACCGTGAACCCTCGCGGACTTCATCTATGTACACATTTCGTGACGTAATGTCGCTATGACTGTCGGGTAGAAATCTGCCCTGGAACCTGTTTTTAGAGAATGCACGTGAAGTGTGGAGAAGGCCCTTTAAATTGGGACAGGGCCATATCAGTCTCTAGTTCCGCTTTCCGCTTTCGGCATGTTAGACCACGTGACACGGGTCAGATGACTTGAGCTCGCCTCATTAACGATAGGAGTGTACAAAAAAAGCTTATATGTGTCCAGATTTGATTTTTATTAAAATTTTCTTCGAGGTTAAGGTTTAAGAAAACTCATTTTGTAAACCCATCTACGAGATTTTGAAGAAAATATCGGTAATAATCTGTCTATTGTCATCTGTCATCTAGAGTTGATGATCATTCAGTAGACTACTTAATCTGTTGTGACACTGAAATAGTTTCTGTTTTTTTTTTTATTTCTACGTTTCATTTTTATTATTTTCTGGAAATGCTGTTATATATAATCATCAATGTTATATATATATAAATGGGGGGGGGGGGGTGCTCTTGTCTTTGTGACATATCATGACACAACTCTGTATAATGCCAGGGTATGACACAGGTATTACAAGAAGAGGGTGACTTAGGAGGACATAACCCATGTCCCCATTTTTCAAAAGGCTTATAAATCATATAGAAGTACCTTTTATGAAATTAATCAAAAGTGCCCCTATCAGACAAATAGCATTGACAAAATTGTGGTCAGGAAAACAAAATGCATTTGAGTTACAATTAACATGATGCATGTGTAAAAAACAGTAATAGATCACTCAAAAGTCGGAAATTCCTGTTTATTTATTAAATATCTGTCCGTAGGCATTGCTAACACAATGTTATATTTTGCTTGGTTGACTGATATTCACACTAATCTGTATTTTTATTATAGATTAGTAGATATCGAGTGAGGACCAAGATGGTGCCCTGTTAAGACGACCTTTTCAAAGCTTCTCACCAAAATGTATTGATTTAGAAATGCTACATCAAAGTAATATGTTGTTACATTTGCTGGACCAGTTACCAGTTCATCAAATTGACCGGTAAGCCCGGCTCCCCTTAGTTACTGTTGCACACCCAGACAAACAAGCGGAGTTGCTAACTGTCTTACTATGACAGGTCAGTGTGAAAACCTTGTCCCAAGATGTTTTTGGTCACAGAAGGGCCACCATTTAAGTGAGACTTAAATATGCCATGGAGTGATGTATAATTTTTTTTTTACAATAAATATGGTGGATGATTCATTTGGAAGAGAAGGTTTACTGATCAGAATGCAAGCAGGAGAAGTCTCATGTCACAATCACATATGACAACATCCAGGATTCATGTACCACAGGGCAAGATTAAATTCATTTACATTTAACCAGTTTAATATGGAGAGGCACTGAAATAGACCTTCGTTTATGTATTAGTAACCTGCACTGCACAGTTAACTATTCAGGTTTGTATGTTAGCATGGACTCACTATCTTTAACATTAGCTAGTTTTAGCCAGAGACACAAATGTTCAGCTTGAGCTGATGAAAACGGTAACTTAATTAGTCCAATCAAATCAACTCATCTTTATTTATATAGCACTTTAAACAGATTGTGTCAAAGCAACTGAACAACATTAATTTGAAAAACAGTGTGTCATATGCAAAATGACATATAAAGGCTGTTATCATCCAGCTCAGTTCAGTTGAAATAGTATTCAATCATTTGCAATCAAATCAACAATATTGCTGTAAATTAAGTGTCCCCAACTAAGCAAGCCAGAGGTGACAGCCGCAAGGAACCAAAACTCAATTGGTGACAGAATGAAGAAAAACCCTTGGCAGAAACCATGCTCAGTTGGGGGACCAGTTCTCCTCTGACCAGACGAAACCAGCAGTTCAATTCCAGGCTGCAGCAAAGTCAGATTGTGCAGAAGAATCATCTGGTCCTGTGGTCTTGTCCCGGTGGTCCTCTGAGACAAGGTCTTTAAACAGGGGATCTGTATCCGGGGCTCAGCTAGTTGTCCTGGTCTTCACTGACATTCAGGACTGTCTGTACATGCTGATGCACCATCTGGACTGGATCTGGTGGCTACGGTGACCTCGGAATAAGAGAGAAACAGAGTAATATTAGCGTAGATGCCATTCTTCTAACGATGTAGCAACTACATGGGGTGTTATGGGAAGTGTTCTCATTTACAGTTTATCTAATTAATGCAGCCTAAAAATTCTTGAATGGATTTGGATATTAAAAGCATATTACTGTGTTATGTTTAAACCAGGTTTAAGAGATGGGTCTTTAATCTAGATTTAATCTGCAAGAGTGTGTCTGCCTTCCGAACAATGTTAGGTAGGTTATTCCATGGTTAGGCGCTAAATAAGAAAAGGATCGGTCGCCCGCAGTTGATTTTGATATTTGAGGGATTATAAAACTGGCAGAGTTTTGAGAATGCAGCGGACGTGGAGGATTATAATGTAACAAGAGCTTGTTCAAATACTGAGGTGCTAAACCATTCAGGACTTTATAAGTAATAAGCAAGATTTAAAAATCTATACTATGTTTGATAAGGGAGCCAGTGCAGTGTTGCAGGACCGGGCTAATATGGTAACTCTGGCTGAGGCATTTTGAACTAACTGGAGTTGGTTTACTAAGCGTGCAGAACAACCAACCAAAAAAGCATTACAATAATCTAACCTTGAGGTCATAAATGCATGGATTAACATTTCTGCATTTGACATTGAGAGCATAGGTCATAATTTAGATATTTTTGACATGGAAAAATTGAGTTTTACAAAGGCTAGAAACATGGCTTTCTAAGGAAAGATTGCTATCAAATAGCACACCTAGGTTCCTAACTGATGACGAAGAATTGACAGAGCAGCCATCAAGTCTTAGACAGTGTTCTAGGTTGTTACATGCAGAGTTTTTAGGTCCTATAATTAACATCTGTTTTTTTTTTCAGATTTTATCAGTAAGAAATTTTTATATTGACTATGCATTCCACTAGTTTTTCCAAATTGGTATGTTTTGCCAGGCCACAAAAAAATATAAAGCTGAGTCTCATCAGCATAACAGCGAAAGATAACACAGGGTTTCCTGATGATATCTCCCAGAAGGTAACATGTAAAGCGTGAAGAGTAACGACCCTAGTACTGAGCCTTGAGGTACTCCATAATGCACTTATTTATATGATACCTCTTCATTCACTGCTACGAACTGATGGCGGGCATATAAGTATGATTTAAACCATGCTAATGCACTTCCATTAATGCCAACAAAGTTTTCTAGTCTATGTAAAAGAATGTTGTGGTCAATAGTGTTGAACGCAGCACTAAGATCCAATAGCACTAATGGAGAGATACATGACAACCAGAAAATAAACATTCCAAAAAGACTGGGAGAGATGGAAGAGCTTGTGGCCTAGAATGAGAGAGGCTAGGGCTGCTGTGAAAATGGCCTATTACATTGGAGTGCATGTGTGACCTTAGAGAACTTTAACCAAGTCTAGGCCCAAAGGTTCTTGACTACGCCACCTGGCACCTCTCACACCGAGATGTGCTTTGCATATGAACTGCTGAATAGCTAACCTAAATGAGCTTGGAGTTAAAGTGGAACTGACAGCAATTACCGAAACGAGATGGGCATGTTGTTGGAAAAAGATAGCAGTTGTAAAGAATTCAATAAGAGCACTGCTCTCTACTCTTTCAAAGCTCTCTGTGATGCCTTACTGTAGGTTTTTTGAGGCATCTGGTCTATTAAGCTATCTCTATAAGGCCACGGTCTGTGTGTGTCTTTTGGTGTTTTGCCATGTTTTCAGTATGATCCATGTTGCACACAAAGCACTACAAAAGAAAGACACAACACTATCTCAGGCTTCAAGTGTAATGGTATCTACGGTACAATAAAGGGCCTGAAAAGTAGGAAGAATTATAGATAGAAATTGAAGCACTCTGTAATTCACTTGACATTGCAGTCTGTGAAGATGAGAGTTCCCTTGGACAAAGGGAATACCAAACAGATATCACACAAAGCAATGGGCCCAGAAACTGTACTTTTAGAATGTCTGTCCCGGTTTTCCAACCAGACCATGGAAATAGCAAAGAGTGTCAATGCTGTGTTAAAATGTGATCCAGAAGGATATTTTACATAATTGAAATAGATTTATGTCTTTTACATAATATGCGACTATGCTCTCTATCAACCCAAAATGGGCCTGTACTGAGATTAATTTAGTAAAACTGCACTTACATCTCCTGATTTTTTGAAAGAGGCACACTTGACTGGATTTTATCCAAGCTTTGAAAAACTTTTCAATTTGGCACTGACATTACCGGTGGGGACCTCAACTTGCAAGAGATTGTTTTCAGCAATGTGACGCATAAGGAACTGGATGCGTTCAACTATGGCCCAGGAGAGACTTTCATCTTTGAGTCAGCTCCATATCGAAAGTGACTAAAGCATATGACTAAACAACGAGGACATGATCAATGCATATGATGCCAGGTTTAAACAAAGGATTTTGCTGCATTAGGTAAGGCAATGGCTATATATTATTTATGTTGACTGCCATGGTAAATTACATACAGCACATAATTTTCTGCTAAAATTAACAGTGGTTTGTAAAGTAGCCCCTTTAGTAACACATATGTATCGGGAGTGTTTATACTGCAATGTGACACTTTGATTGAAACCTCTTGATCAGTCGGAAATATTTTAAATGCATCTAGGGGAAGCTCATATTTTAGCCTTACCCTGGAGGTGGTTCACTCTCCGCATATGGGTTTCCCCCTAGAGCTGCTTCTATAAATCCTATTATTAAGTCAGTAGTAATTTAGTTAAAGGGAGTAGAAGAAAATAATGTGGAGTCTAAAATGTAAATACTCTTTCTTATGAATCTGGCCAGCTTGAGTATGCTGACCTGGAATCTAAATTAGATGGGATGCACACCTCTAGGGCACAGGGTAAGATCTAGACCAAAGAAAGAAAGAACGCAACTCAACATATATTTTTTTTCCAAATTAGAAAAGAACTTCATTAATTGAAACTCACATCTTGAGGGGACAGTGTCTATACCTCAAGAATTTGCAATGTTTATGTGCAACTTTTTACAGTAATCCTTACCAAAAAATAAATAAATAATAATTCTAAAGAGGCAGCCAGTACTTTTCTGGAGTTTGTTAAAAATGACAAGACTATCTCAAGAAATGACATAACCTTTGTGATCATGAAATTACTTTATCAGAAGTTAATAACTCGATAATAGAACATAAAATCACTAAATCAGTTGGAACGGACAGGCTTACCGCAGAGTTCTATAAACATTTCCCTAAATAACTGTCTCCTTTTTTATTTAAGGTTTCTGAAGAAAGCATAAACAATGAGGCTCTCTCCTAACTCTCTCTCTCTCCTAACTCTCTCTCTCTCTCTCAAGGTTTAATTACTATAATTCCAAAACCCCCAAAATATTTACTTTTAATTTACCATTGTCATCCTGTTTTTTCTCTTAACAATGATTCTCTTACTGAGAATAAAGTCTTCCTCCACACAACGCCTCTGCATTTGAGTCCTCCGTGATCCCAATTTGTGACACTTATAATTGCTAAAATACTAAAATTCTGTAATAGATGAGACACAATCTGTTTTTCTGAACATAGTTTGAACATTGAAAAGGCACATTGTTAATTATGTAAGGTTGGTTCTTGATTAGATTATTCAGACTTCAGACTCAGTCTTTTCTTAGATTTATATAAGGCGTTCGATTCTTTAGAGCACCAATTTATTTAAGTCATTACATAATCTTAGTTTTTGGGATATGCCACTTCCCCAAGTTTATCTATAGGAGTCAGACAGTGGTGTCCAATATCTGCATTTACTTTTTCCCCGAGTGGAGTTAAAGATCCGTTTGGCATGGGGGAGGAATGACCACCTCAGTCTGTCTGTGGAGCAGGGCAGTGACAGCAGCCCGTCCCTGAAACTACTCCTCTGGCTGGAGATGATACTGTGTAGCGGATGCTGTGGATTGTCCATGATGTCCATTCATCCAGCTGCACTCCCAGGTATTTGTAACTCTTTACAAACTCCACACAGTCACCGTTGAAAGACTCCGGTTGAGGCCTGGGCCTCCTGAAATCCACCATCGTCTCAATTTTTAAGTTCAATTTATTTATAGAGCACCATTAAAACAGCAGCAGCTGACCAATGTGCTTTACAGCATCAGATAAAATAAATACAAGCAAAACAATAGAAAATAATATCACAGATAAATTAATCAACAAGATATCAAAAGAAAATTGGAACACCAGAAGAAGTCAAATACCAAACTTATTCATCAAGGGACATTAAAAGCAATGGACAAATACTGAGTTTTAAGCAAAGGTTTAAAAATCTGTATTGTAGGAGCAAATCTAATATGGACTGGTAACCTGTTCCAGGGTTTAGGACCCGTGACAGTTCTACAGACACGTTCACCTCTTTGTTTAAGTCTGGCTCTGGGAACATTGAGCAATCTATGACTACCGGATCAAAGAGTTCGAGAAGGGTTCTGTGGAGACAGAAGTTCAGATATATATGAGGGGACTAAGTTTTTAACCCTAATCCTGTGGGATACAATCATTAAAATCAAATATAAGAGTCAAGTTTTTGAAATTGTATTATTTGAATCCCAATAAGTGGGAAAATAGCATTAATTTAATTTTCTGATGTCTCTTTATGGGTTTGGCCTTTTCAGGGTTAAGGGACTTAAAAACAAAAATGAGGTGTTTGAACTTTACTCTAAACTGGACAGGCGGCCAGTGAAATGAAGTTAACACAGGTGTAATCTGAGTGGATTTACAGAGGCCAACTGGAGATGGGCCAAAGAAGTAGTGTTCATTCCACAGTAAAGTGAGTTACAGTAGTCTAACTGTGCTGATATAAAAACATGAACTACTCTTTCAAAATCTCGAAAAGAGATAACAGACTTAGTTTAGGAAAGAAGGCAGGAATTTAATAAAAAAGGATTTAACCACTGAGTTCCGTTTGAGCTCTCTGACAAACAAAACACCTATGTTTTTATAACAAGAATTTGGGCTTGAAATATGGCATGGTGATCATTAACAAACTTTGTGGGAATGCCACTAGGGGGATCAAAGAATATGATTTCAGTTTTCTTTTCATTAAGATAAGGAAATTTGATGACATCCAGATTTTTACATCCTCCACACACTCCATTAGAGGGTGTCATCCGCGTAGCAATGAAAAAATACGCCCTGCTTTCAGAAAATAGAGCCCAATGGGAGCATATATAGTATAGATCCCTGCAGGACCCCCCATGGGAGACTGGCAGCTGATGACATGAGGTTTCCACTGATTCACACACCTGGTCAGACATCATGAGAGACTCTGTCGCTCCTCTCAGCAGTGGCTCATCAGTCATGGTGGTCTCTGACTCTCCGTCTAGGCTGGGTTGTGGCTGACGCTCCGCATAGTGCGGTGATGGTTGGCTGGGCTCGGTGTCAGCTTGATTTCTGTATTGGGGCGGACGCTCTCCAGACACCAGAAAACCTATTCCCTCCAGCTCAGTCCTGTGGTATCTGGGAGGTCAATTGGGAAATGGTAATTTGCGCTGATCCAGAAAAGAGACTTTAGAGTCTTGTCATCAAAAGGGAATGTGATTGTGAGACGAGAAAAAACAAAATTACATTTTATAAAATTGTGACTCTCCTGAGCCACACCAGTGAACTTTGCTGTCCACTCCATTTTTGGTAGGTCGGTTCTTCTGTCACACTATGTAGAACACACTCAAAGATGAAGATGAAGGTAAACAATCTTTAATAATCCACAGGGGTCTGTAAGATTATTTTAAAGAATTCTCTTATTCTCATCAAGCCTGAATACTTTGATCAAAAATACAGATACAAAAAAAAAGTAATCATGCATATATGCTGCTTAATTTTTTTTATCAATTTAAAAAATATACATTTTCTGATACTTTTTCGGGGTTCCCGGATAAATAAAAAACTAAAAAAGAAAAGCATTTATTCAAAATAACAACGTTTTTCTTTACCAAAAAATACTGACCTTATGCTTTTGAATGGTAGTGTATATGGTTAAAAAAATTATATTTTAAATAAATGTTGTTGTTTTTTTTGTATTATTCATCAAAGAATCCTGAAAAAAGTATCACAGGCTATAAAAAATTTAACAATACAACTGTTTCCAGCACTGATAATAAATCAGCATAGTAGAGTGATTTCTGAAAATCATGTGACACCGAAGACAGGAGTAATGATGCTGAAAATTCAGCTTTGGCATAACATATATAATAATAATATAATATAATAAATTATATTCTAAAGTGTATTGATCAAATACATGCAGACATGATGACCATAAGTGTCTTCTTGCAAAAACATAAAATATTAATACATCTAAGCATTTGACCCCCCCCCCCCCAAACAAAATAAAAATAATTTGAGCATGTAGTACAAAAAAGGATAGTAATAATAAACATTGTTATCTTGTTTATGCATTTTACACTAGTATTTCCTTTAATTTTTAATTTTGAGTTTGTATGACTGAGAATGACTGTGCTTTTAAATGCTTTAATGTAAGAGTATAAAGCCTCTGCATTACTTCAGCTCTAAGCAGTGCAAAAGGAATATGGAATTTTGACAGTTATTGGGGAAAGTGGAGTAAGATGTTTCAGTTTTCTCATAAATTCTACTGTACGCCTCAGAAATATGAGACATATGAACTCCATCTGTAACATAACGGCTTAGAAATATGACTTTATTATAAATTGACTGATGACATGTCATGAAGAAATACAGTATGCATATGTCCTTTTTGCAGTGTAGTATGAGCAAAGCTCTACTTCTTCCGAATTCTAGAAACAATGGGAGAACTTTCTTGTGACTAGACAACAACAACGAAAAGTTTGCAAAAAGATGTGTGAATTGAGAAAACAGTTATCCATTTGGGACTATTTAACATTCCAGCAATGAGTTTTCATTGGAAACATAAAATGTTGGTCCCTGAAGAAACTGAAGTTTCTTCTAACGATCTGAAAGTTACTAGTGGATAAAAAAAAGAAAAAGAAATCTGATACTCGCTTTGCTGCCCTTAAGACTTGATCAAGAAGTCCAGCTTCAAATGAAACACTGTTTGTGTCTGGGTGTGTACTGTATGTGTGTGTGTGTGTTTCTTTTTTCCAAAATCCAGGTCTAAAAGTCATGCGACAGTGTTTGTAACAAGTAAAATGCACCAGAAGACGAGGTTCTCCTGGTTAAATGCTGTTTATTAAAATGGAATTCCCCTACATTGCTGATGGCACACCATGAATTGTTGTTAGTTCTGCTGACTAAGACCTGCAAAGATCACTCTCACAATAACAAAGACATGTACATCTTTTCCAAAAGACGCTGCCAAAGTCCTGCAGTTTAGGGCAGATTCGGCTCAGGTCAAAGCCGAGATGAACGGAGACAGTAAATGGACTTAAAGTTTAGATATCCATTAGGGGAATAAAATTCTGTGACATAAACGCACAACATGCACCGCTGGACATTTTCAAAAGTGTGATCAGTTTAGGGGAATCTTGTTGCACAATTTTGCATTTGATGTTTTTATTGGCACACAGGCCATAAAAAGTCCTAAAGCAGATGTTTATGGAAGGAAAGGATTTGGCAAAGATGTTATGTTGTGCAATGCTAAGCAGGGGCGAGACATGGGGGCTGTCAAAAATCTCCAGACTCCCAGTAGGTCCTTTCCCCATGCTGAAACTTCTCTCTGCTGACCAAATATAGAAGTTTGAGATATTAGAGATATTGCACCAGGCTTTCTATTCATCTTTATAATGTGGGAACTCTTAAATCAATTGTGATTGGTCAAAACAGCAAATCCATTCGATGGGAACCATGTTCTTCTAATGCAACAGAATGTAAAATCTAGGCAAAATGTGAAGTGGGCGTGACAGAGTCTCAGGTTTAGTTGCTATAAAAAGTGTTAACGAAACAGAGGAGGAGATAAGAGCAGCTTTCGCCGTGAAGAAAACATCATTCTTCTGAGAATCTCTGAGGTAAAGATGATACATGCAGTCTATAGCCATTATTCAGCACTTTAGAGCCACATGTTTTTGGTTTGTGGATGCACATAATAAAATCAAAAGAGCACTAACTAAGTCCTCGTCTTTTCTTGCAGCTTTTATGGAAACACAGCATTCAGCCATGAGGTTTCAAATCCTGTTTTTTCTCCTGGTGCTGACTTGCATGTTTCCCAGTGTGGCACCAAGTAAGTATTTAATTAGTTACGTGATATGGCTTTTATTATGCATTAAGAATGTGATATTTATAATGTAAAATTAAATATATAATTTTTTAAAAGATAACTTTGTAATTTTGCACATTTCTGAAAATGTTTAACCTAATGTTTAATCTAAACGTTATAGATTTTACACCATTTGTAAAAAAAAAATAAAAAAAAAATAAATCAGCATATATATATATATATATATATAGCATCTTAATTAGCTGGTTTTATTCAAGCCAAAAAATATTTTAACATTACTGATCACCTTTTGTATGGGTAAAATCATGTAAAAAATAAAAAAATAAAAACCTAACAATTGCAGGTTACCACTTTTTTACGGTATAAAAAAGATACACTGTAAACATTTTAAAAATAAACTTTTTTGAAGTTGTGAAACAAAGATTATTTGAGTGCAATAAGTCAATGTGTTCTACGCTTTTTTTGTGCTTTTTTTCTGTCTAGATAGGTACTGTATATTAATGAATAAATATACTATTGATTTATTCTCAGGTCCCTCTAATTATGAAAACTGCTGTTTGAAGTATGCAAAGATAAAGAAGGACTTCTGGAAAAATGTTGTGGATTACAGAATGCAGGACAGAGATGGAGGATGTAACATTCCTGCTGTTGTGTGAGTACATAACACTTCAACACAATCACATGGAAATCTGGAATTCATTTTACCAGTAATACATAGTTGTCCCATGCAGCAAATACACAGCAGATTAACAGCCACGGTTGTAGAATTATGTATTTCCTTTTCTGGTCTCCAAACAGATTCATCACGAGGAAGAGCAAAAAGCAAATCTGTGTTGATCCAAGCCTACCCTGGGTAGAACAAGCGATACAGAAAATAGATAAGAAGAAAGCAGGCACTGCGTAGTCTATGAGTTTGAGAGGCAGCTTTTATCACCCACTGCAGACCAAATAAAAATGTTTATATTACTAACACTAATGTAACCATGTGTAGTTTATACCACTATCAATCCTGCTGATCCATATTTTCTACACCTATGAATAACTATCTTCATGCAGAGGTTCATAATGAACTGGATTGTATTGTCTGCTTCTGTTCATTGTATTAGAACAATTTGAATGTATGAACTGTGAATGATTGCTCGCTCTGTCTACATGCTTCATAATTATCTTTTTATACTGTATATGTATTTTTTTTTATGTACATTACCTGTAACCAGCATAGCCAACATGTAAGTGTGTGTGTGTGTGTGTGTGTGTGTGTGACTGAGTGGGTAAGAGAGCAGAATGTATACATTTTATAATAAAGTGTTGCAATTGTGCATTTAAATTGTCACGTCTTTTTCTTTTGTGTGCATCTGAGGTGGACACTAATCTAGCATCAAAGCGCTATTTGTTTTTTCAATAAAATTAAATACAAATTATTATTATTATTATTATTATTATTATTATTTATTATAAGTTATTTCAAGTTACCAAAACTTAAGACACTGATTAATTTAACCTTTAAATTCGATTTTATAATGAGAAAAATTTGGTAGTAAAACAAGTTTGCCTTTCATTGCCTCACCCTTCTCCTGTTAGTTCAATGCCACTGAGCATGTGTTTGTTCTTGCTTAAGCTCTTTGTGATTGATTTAGGAGATTCTTATCTCTGTATCGTTCAAATGCCTAAGTATCAGCTTGAGGTGTGACAGGTGATGCCTAAACTTGCTGGGGCGAGATGAATTACTGAGTCGAGTTTCTCCATTTCATGCCAAATGCCCGCGATTCAAATACTCTAGTTCTTAACCTGTCATCGCATCCATTTAATCTCTCTGTGCGGGCCAACACCTTATTTGTTAAGACATAATGCATTTTACTTAAAAATGTTGCCTTTGTTCAAGGATGCTATTAAATTCCAATTCCACACGTGATGAGACAATACAAGCAAAAAGTATTCATGCAAAAAGTAAACCCTTGTGGACAATAAGTGCACTTAATTGTATTAAATGTGCACGTGTAGTGTACTTTAAATCTTAAAGGTATATTTAAAAAAAAAACTGTGCTTGTAAATAATATAATATTAATGAAATAATAGATAACTTAAATAGAGTAAACTTCCATGAATGTTTCTCATAATTAAATGCACTGCAAAAGTGCACTTTGTAATAATGTCAAATGAAAAGATTTACTTTGTAGTAAATTACATTTAGAAATCTTTTGCAATACTTTTAAGTAGTACCTTATATCGCAATTAAAGATGGTGACTAAAATACTGTACATACCAAGGAAAATATACATGTATTGAAAAGTAGATAACTGAACTGTGTTATTCAAAATTACAATTAAGGTTAATATATTTTGTGCTCAATTGTAATGTCATCATTACAAATATGTAGTTGCAAATATATTTAAATACATGACATACAATTTTTACCATTGCATTTTAGGTTACCATAAATCCTTGCCATACATTCGGCAGTATTTTTAAAGAAAAGAGGAGTAACTGTGAAATTACATACATATGTTAAAAAGCATTCTAAAATTCAGATAATTGCATTGGATTTTAAACTATAATAGATTTTCATTTAATTTCAAGTTCTGTGCAATTACTTTAGGTGTTTGAAAACATTCAGTTCACACTTCAGCATATTTGCTCATCCATATTGTTTTACCTCCATATGACTTTCTGATGTGGGAAACAACGTTATTTATTCTCTAAAAGCAAAGGCATACTTCCCTCCTCATTTAAACTAAAGTTTTGTTTTGATATTTTCCCAAATCCCCCTGTGCTAATGTTGGCAATAAAAGTTGACTGTGCCTGGAAATGAAAAAACGAAAATAAATGAAAGTGTCCTGTCTGAGTGCAAAGTCATGCACTGTAACACTGTACAGTCATAACATAAAGATAATTATAAATAATACTGATGTTGTTTCAAGTATGAATTACTTTATTTCCTCTGTGGAACAGAAAAGTAGATATTTAAAAACAAACACAAAAAACATTGGGGTCCGAACAACACTGGGACTGAGACTTTTTCTTCATCAACATCTTCTTTCATTTACACAGAAGAAAGAAAGTCAGGATTGGAACAACAGAATTTTTTTTTTTTTTTTTTTTGGTGAACTATCTCATAAAGCTAGTCTAAAACATTTTCAGATGTGCTTTTCTCACTCTTTTTTTCTCTCTTTGTAGTCTTTCATACACACATGTAATCAATTGTTATGTGTGGTTCGTAATTAGAAGACCCATAAAATGTATAACTACGATTAATTCCGAAAGGCAGTTAACCAGCCGCCCATGAGCATGTCACGCTCAGCCATCCAAGATTTTGCTGATTTTGCACTAAGAAATATTTTAGAATCTTTGAAATTAGTCTCAGATTGTATAATTGCAGTTTATGCCAGACTAGTTGTACATTTTGATCTTTTCCTTAAGACACAATTCTCATTATATACAATGTATCTATAAACTAAATCTAATTTGCATATTTATGTGTTTTTGGGGCAACATGTAATGAAAAAAAAATGGGTGTGATAATTGACAGGATTTTCATAATAATATATATCATAGAATATTGAAATATAATTTATTTCCCTATTCATTCGTTATGGGTCCCAAAGTGCATAATAAACATGCTTTCAGTCCCGGCGTCCTCATATGAGGACATGTACAAAAATCAACATCCTGCTTCATAACAGAGAGTCATATTTTGATTTGAAACCCCATAACATTTTCCTGAGATGTTGTTTATGACACAATTTAAAACATTGACAGATTTAAATGATAATTACAAAATATTGCCATATTTCCTTAAAAGTATCACTAAATTAATTTCAGACATTTTGATGACCAAGGAGAGGGAGTGGTCATGGTGAAACATTCAATAATATAGTAACTCTGAAAAGCCCTGAATGTGCTTTATAACTGTACAGTCTCAGAGAAATTAATAAAAATATAGTGTCCTCATATGAGGACATGAATTGTTTAAACGCTATTAAATGTTTTAAATTTGAGAGGTTTAAAACCTGTGCAAATTATGAACTTTCATAAGGACGAAATAGTGGTCTGATTGGACAGTGACAAATCCGGCAACTGTCTTGATCAAGCTACTTTCACACTGGCTCAAGCCATTGGCCAGTCTCTATTGTCAAGCCTGTCACCTTAATTTTAAATAAAAGTGCAATAATACAACTTTGATGATCAACACTGAAAAAGTATTGCAATAGCTGTCAAGAATACCTGACATGGTTCATGGGTCAGTGCGCTCATCTTGCCTTCAAGTTTTAAGTTTGGCTGGTTTCCTGTTCCTGTTGGTTAGTTGATTCTTGTCTGTCTGTCTTGTGTAGTTGTGCTTCTGTCCCTCGAGGTGGGATTCTCTGGACCTATTTCCCGCCTGCCTAGGATTCCTGCGCTGGGTGTGAGTTACTGCTGCTTGAATGTGGTCCGGACGTGATTCATCTGGGATTATGCCATTGTCTTCCTATATTCTCATTGCTGACTGTCATTGCTGACTCGCACTTGGATCTTGTGACTCGATCTTTGTGACAGAACAAATTTGTGACAGACACAATAATGAGACTTTTTAACGTGGTGTCCAAGCCCTGGTCGCTCAGGTTTCGGAACTTACCACTCAGCTTCATCGCTTCAAGTTGGAGACCGTTTCTTCTCAGCAACCACCTGCGTCCAATCCACCAGCCGCCGTGGATCGAAGCATCCATTCTCCTGAGCCTCGTCTACCACCACCAGCCTTTTATTCCGGGGGAGCCCCAGTTGTTTCGCTCATTTGTGGCTAAATGCTCCCTCTATATTTCTCTTCATCCGTCATCCTTTCCCACTGAGGATTCTAAGGTAGCCTTCATTATAACTTTGCTCACTGGATGAGCTGCAAGCTGGGGAACCACTGTGTGGGAACAGAGACTTCCGTGCTGCGTCTCCTTCCAACTGTTTTCGCAGGAGCTGAAGAAGGTATTTGATCGTGCTGCTTATGGCAGAGAGGCAGCTAGACTCCTCGTTGAGCTGCGACAAGGGGATCGCACCGTAGCCAATTATTCTATCGAATTTCACACTTTAGCCACGGAGTGTGGCTGGAAATTCTGATGCGCAGTTGGACCGGTTTCTTCACAGACTTTTGGACACCATCAAGGAATGTTGTAATATCGTTCAACGATCAAAGAGGAAGGAGACCGGAATCTGCGTTCTGAGGCTCGTGGGTATTTATTATACAACTTAAAAGAAAACAGAAAATAAAGTCGCGCCACATGCGCACCCGTTTAAACGTCTTTTCCTCTCTGTGTAACGCCCGTCTGCTTTGAGGCTTCCCCAGCTCGCCTCCGCTCAGATTCCCCACGAGTCCTCAGCTCTCTCGCTCTTCTCTGGTTGTCGTGCGGCTTAAGTACCGGTTCCCCACGCCAATCACTGCAATGAGACCCAGCTGTTAACAGTTTCTCACCTGAACCACTTACCACCGCTCGTCTCTTCATTCGCTCTCCCGTTGCAGGCTTCGCTAAACCACACCTCCGCCGCCACATACCTCCGCCGCCACATACCCCCACCGCCCGACTCAGGCCGTGGCCATCCGGCCTGCAGCCCCACCCCCCTCCCCATTCCTGGAGAGGAAGTCGGCCACAGCCATCTGCGCCCTGTGAATCACCTTGAACTTAAATGGCTGTAAAGCTAGATACCAACGGGTGATTCGCGCGTTGGTATCCTTCATGCAGTGGAGCCACTGGAGAGGTGAGTGGTCCGAGCAGAGGGTGAACTCCCGTCCCAGGAGGTAATAGCGAAGGGTGAGAACCGCCCACCTGATGGCCAAACACTCCTTCTCTATGGTGCTGTACTTAGTCTCTCTCTTCGAGAGCTTCCGACTAATGTACAGCACCGGGCGGTCGTCCCCCTCCACCTCCTGGGACAGGACCGCGCCCAGCCCCCTGTCCGACGCGTCCGTCTGCAAGAAAAAAGGGAGAGAAAAATTAGGAGAGTGCAGGAGCGGCCCGCCACACAGGGCAGCCTTAACTCGGGTAAAGGCCTGTTGGCACTGCTCCGTCCACTGGACCGTATCCGGTACCTCCTTTTTAGTGAGGTCAGTCAACGGGCTGGTGAGGTCCGAATAACGAGGAATAAACCTCCTGTAATATCCCGCCAGCCCCAAGAACTGCCTCACCTACTTTTTGGTCTTGGGCCTGGGGCAGGTTGCAATTGCTGCCGTCTTATCGATTTGGGGACGCACCTGCCCGTGGCCCAAGTGGAAGCCCAGATACTTTACCTCCACCCGCCCAACTGCACACTTCTTCGGGTTGGCCATCAGCCCCGCCCGTCTCAGCGCCCTGAGGACCACCCTCACATGCTCCATATGCCGCGGCCAGTCCCCACTATAGATGATAATATCATCCAGGTAGGCCACGGCATATGCAGCATGGGGCCGCAGTACTCGATCCATGAGGCGCTGAAACGTAGCTGGGGCCCCGAACAAGCCGAAAGGAAGCTTAACAAATTGGTGTAATCCGAACGGCGTGGTGAAGGCTGTCTTTTCTTTGGACATGGGAGATAAGGGGATCTGCCAATATCCCTTGGTTAAGTCCAATGTCGAGTAAAAACGAGCCGTGCCTAACCGATCGAGCAACTCGTCAATTTGCGGCATTGGATAAGCATCAAATTTAGATGCTGCATTCACCCTGAGATCCTCCTCCCCACTCACTGCCGTCGCTAGCAGCACTGACTCCTCCCCGCTCCATTTTTTAAGGAGGTTGAGGTGGTAGATTTGCCGTGAGTTGCCTCTATCTGTTCGTACTACCTCATAATTGAGATCTCCTATCTGCGCCGGGCGGTGGCACTGGACCCACTGGGCGGTCTTCTTTGGAAGGCGGGAGATGAACTGCTCTAGCACCACCGCGTTGATGATGGACTCGGCGTCGTTGCCTCCAGCCAACAGCCACGAGTCCCGGAGCTGCTGTGCCAGTACAAAGGGCCGGCCTGCTTCGCTCAGCTCCAGCGCCCGGAAGCGCTGCCTGTGTTGTTCGGGGCTGAGGCCGACCCTCTGGAGGATGGCTCTTCTCAGGTCGGCATAGACCAGGAGGTTCGGGACGGGCAGTTGTTGTGCTGCCTTCTGGGCCTCCCCCGACAGCAGTGGGATCACCCGGATGGGCCAGCTGTCCATCGGCCACCCACATGCCTCAGCCGTCCTCTCGTAGGTCCAGAAACGCCTCTCATTATCATAGCATAAAGTATTTTTAATACGACTGACTTTGTATTTAATGTGAATTTAATAAAAACATTATAAGTTACTAATTAGTAGAGTTGTTCCGATTCCGATACTAGTATTGGAAATATCTCCGATACCACAAAAAATTCTGGCATCGGTGAGTACATGAACCCATATACCGATCTGATACCATTTTCAATTACAAGACCTAGTTATGACTGCTAGCTTTGCCTTACCACTGCACGGATCTTCTTCGCTGCTCAGAATGCATTGCAAACACAGGAAGTTGTGCTGTGTTGCCACAAGCAACCCCTGTTTAGAGCAGCGAAGAAGAAATGTAAAGTGCGTTAGCAGCACTGATCTATATATGACTGGATCGCTCATCGCATTCTAACCTGCCAACAGACAGTGATGCATCTTCTATATTATAGATCAGTGGTTAGCAGTATGTCTCTGTAGTACCGGTAGTTACGGACTCCCGAGTATATTTGGTACCCGCTGTGTTCAGTCGCTTCCGTGTTAGTCAAAGTGCAGGGCTCCAGACGGTAGCCGAATATATACTAGTGTCTGTGAATATTAAACTGCAAAATACTATTTAAACATTACTCCTGTAAATTCTACACCTCTGTGGGTGACGGGGGCAGATGCGCAGGAGCTCGCTGTTTTGTACTCTCTACTGTGTTTCACCATGTGAGGACACGAACGCATAAACCGTCAATTCATGAGAATTTACCGTTTCATTTGAGAAAACTGTTATATCATAAACACACACACTCAGAGATCTTCATGGCAGCCCATTAAAATAAATGTTTGGTTTAACATGAGAAATTGACAATATATTAAGCTACTGTTGTAGCCTACAGTAGATTTAGCTATGTCTCTATGTAGTAATAATAATACGTCTCTATTAATAATAATAATTATGCCTAGACGGTTGCTTGTTTTTTTACTTGTTTTGTTGTAAAGAGAATATCTGATTAATATATTATTTATTATATTCCTAGACTTATTTGTTGCAGTTTTTTATACAGTTATATTGTAAAACTAAAATACCTTTTTTAGTTTGCGGTGTTAGATTTTTGGCTGCATTTGAAGTTCTTTTTTGCTTAAGAAAATAAATAATACTGTCAAATTCATGTCAGATAATAAAAATACTGTAATGAATACAGTAGTTCACCATGTATTTGTTCATGTTTTATTAAGGGATCAGTCTGAAGCACACCATAAAATAATTCTAGCAATTTACACAGGGCTAGTAGTATATACAGCTTTATATACAAATACACACCCAGGTATCGGATCAGTACTCGGTATCGGCCGATACCCTGAGCCCAGGTTTCAGAATCAGTATCGGGAAGAGAAAAAGGGTATCGGAACATCTCTACTAATTAGCCTTTAACACTTTCATTGTACAAAAAGAGAGCAAAGAACCTTTACATTATCAAAGAACATTTCCAGCGAGGCACTCTCAAAAACTCCCATAATAATCTCTAAAGCTGTTTATACTGTTAAATTAATATCTTACATTAGTACATGTTCACTTCTGTTGTATCTGATTAAAGAATTAGCCAGAGAATTCAGTCTCATCTGAAAACCTCTGATTGGTCCTTGCATTCATAAACTCAACAGAATATTGTGTGATAGGTTATAATGTGCAGTGCTTTAATAATGCATGTGTCTCTGTACCAGCCAGCGAAGGAAGATTTGAATTTTGCAGCTGGTGATGCTTGTCTTTTATCATATGTAGTTTACAGGACAAACTGCTCATTTTACCCAACACTGTGTGGTGTGATATTATTCCAAATATGGGGGAGGGGGGCAAAGGGGGGCCAAGCTTGTTGACCACACCCTAGAACTGCCCCTGATTAGATGAAGGGCCCCTCTAGAGGTAAAGCCCAGGAGCCCCTTACAGTCTTAATGCGGCCCTGCAAACAAGTAAAAGTGCTGTTTCTTTTTCCCCAAATATCTGCACGAAATCAAATGTGATATTGCTTTTATGCAATGGTTCAATAAACAAGTTAATATCAGCACAATATTGTAATATAAAATATAGATATAAAACTGAAGACAACTTCCATGTCAGCATTTGTAATATCAACAATTAAATCCTCAGGGTGTTATATGATATAGTATGACGTCATTCTGTGACTAGCGTTTGTTACTAAACTGAATATGCTGCAAATTAGCATTACATTTCTCACACTTACAATCAGGGTGGATTAACTTTTTCAGGACATCAGTTTGTGCTCGTTCCTCCAACAAATCCAAACTTGTCTTTTGCATCATTCATGACTAAGACAATAAAGCGGGTTCTGTTGGCCCATAGCCATGAGAAGTGTGCTCAGAAATGACTATTTCACATGCTATTAGCCTGTCTCTGATTCCAATAACAACAGGACCCATGATTGCTCAAACCTACAGGAACATTTTACTTTTTAAAGTCTGACCTGTGAATTCATTTATAATACTTACATTTTGAATGATTTGCTCATTAACTATGTTCACAGAAGATAGAAACCCCCTCTCATAAGGAAGATAATATTTGGATCAGTAATGTTTTTTTCACGTTTTGCAGACTAGGCCATCCAGATAATACACTATACTGAGGATAAACAATGTCTCATTTATAAACTGGACATTCCTTCTAGACAAACATCTGACTGACTGAGAACAATGTACTGAGATATCTAAGAAACCACAATATTCCATTATGAATAATCCGCAATCTGAGTCAAGGCAACTATAGCAATCAGATTCAACTTTATTTTCATTGTGCAGAATACAAGTACAGAGACAATGAAACTGTTAGCATGCAGCCAGATGTGCAAATAGCAATATGCTGAGAAATGCTTCAGATTGCACAACAGGCTGGCTTGTTAACCAAGCTTAAAGTGGAGAGCAAGATTTAACCCTTATGCAAAAGTACACTCCAGAATTCTTAAAAAAATTACTTTAAAAGGAGTGAACTTACATATTAACCTACAGTTTTTGGACACTTAATTGCATGTTATAAGTGTCATGAAACAGAAAACACAAGATCCAATTGCTATTGAAAGGTAGTCTTTTATACGGCTCCAACTACATCAATAGTAGAAGTGCAGGTAACACGGCAGTGTAGAGTCACAGCTCAGGCAGAGAATAATAAGCAGTCCAAAATTTGCAGGGAACAGAACCAGACAACACATGAGCAACAACGATCGGACAGCTCAACTGAAACGCTGCAGACAAACTACACCTGTAACCATTCTGATCAGCTCATCAGGTGCGGGATAACTACAGTAGGCAACACTGACGACCACAAGGAGCAGATATTTCCCACAGTCACAGAAATGAGCACACAGAACCGTGATAGTACCCCCTCCCCTAAGAGCATCTTCTGTCGCTCCCTGAGGGAACTTACCTGACGAATGTAATGATCGATAAGAGTGATCTAATATGACTCTTGCAGGCACCCAACTCCTCTTCTCTGGACCATAACCTTCCCAGTCCACCAAGTACTGGAATTTGTGTCCCCTCTGCCTTGAGTCCAGAAATACAATTCACTGAATAAACAGGTTCCCCATCTACGAGTCACGGCGAAAAGGAAGGCAATATTCAAAGTGCCCCCTGGGGATATTAAAAGCAGTCGTCCATTCATCCCCCTCCATCATGCCAGCGGTTCTCAATTATAGCCCTTGCGACCCCTGCTCTACACATTTTGTATGTTTCTCTTATCGCTTCAGACGTTAGTTCTATTGAAGGGCCCTGCGAAGTGGACATCACAGGATATTCCGCCATGATTCCAGTTCGAAGTGAACGTATATGTTCCATATTAAGTGCATTGAAGTGTGCGAGACGTGAATTTAAATTGTATTTATTTACCGAGGTATATGATGTCACGCTTGTCCATGTGTGGAGATGTTGCGCAGTGCAAATCCATGAATGAATGTTCCAAAGTGAAGTAAATGAGCATATTATCTGAATCAGGTGTGTTAACATAGAGAGACATGTAAAATTTGCAGAGCAGTGGGTAGCGAGGACTGGAATTGAGAACCACTGCCTTATGCAAACCAAATGATAAGCATTGTGGAGGTCAAATTTCGTGAAAACTTATGGTCCCTGCAGACGATCAGAGGCAGAAGACAATAGAAAAAGATATACATTATTCGCCAACCCTAACCCTAACCCTAACCAACCCTACGGTAGAGAAGCTGAGACGTATTGAACACTATCTTCAGGTCGATATACACACTGGGCATGTCTGACAGGTCCATATGCTCATTCTGAAACACAGAACAGGACACAAGAAGAACAGGCAGACAACAATCAAGCAGCATGACAACTCACTCCAAGAGAAGATAAAATAGTTACTCCAATTTAAATGAGGGTCATGAAGCATAAGCCAGGGATGCCCAAGGACTACTGGAATAAGAGGTGTCAGTTAAAAGAAAATGAATGATCTCAGTGTGATTACCAGAAGTGATTATTCTTACTGGACATGTGTGTGATGGAAGAAGGAGATACACCACTGAGAACATGGACAGCAATAGGATGGGAGAGAGCATCCACAGGGAGTTTAAGTCTGAAAGCAAGATCAGAGTCTAAAAAGTTACCCTCAGCATCAGAGTCAATCAAAGCCTGACAGTCATAAGTGGCTGAGGACCAATACAACTTGACTGGAAGGTGGGTAGCAGCAAGAGAGGATTTAGCCAATAAAAACCCACCCGCCAGTAACCCTATACTTTTACTGACAGGTTCTGGCTTTTACAGGACACTGTGCTGCAATGTGACCAGCATCTCCGCAATACATCTCGCCACCTACGCTTCTCCGCCCGGAGATAGATGGGTTCCGGTTGAGAGAAGGAAACGTCTCAATCAGAGGTGACAGAAAGGTGGTTCAATAGATTGGCCACTGGAGCTAAATCATATTTAATCTTTTGCGGCTTATCATGATTTGATTCAAGTGTAATGACCTACATTAGATCAATTAATTAATTCAAAGTTTGACATATTCCGTGACTGTGGCGTTCCGCGTAAAACTGTGAATTTTGTTTTTATGACTGGATGAAGACTACACTGTGTATTTTTCCAGCTTATCATGAGTCCACTTGCCTGATGTGAACATATAATATCTTACATACCACCACTGGTGAAAGGGCAAGTGTAATGCAAATATATTTGAAAGGTCTGGGCGAGGATATCTTCACGTTCTCTCAAGACCCGTTAGATCTCGCGAGACACATGCACGAGATCTCATAACACCCTTACTACTTTAAGGTATGGACGAGCTTTTGTGATAAAATAAAATATACTTCAATGTCATTCAGACTGAAACTATATTTGCAATTGCATATTTGCTGTTTAAAATATTTTAGAATAATACATTTAAAATGTATTAACTTAAAATTTAATTTAATTCTTAATTCTTTTCTATGAATTCTGTAATGATGACAGTGCCCATTAATCATACTGGGATTTCAGTTACACCACAGATAGACATTTCTCAATCTTAACTGTTTTTCTCATTTATTTACTGTACCAATAACAAAGTTAATTAATGCATCTATTAAAGATGGAAGTTTACAAAGGACTGGAAGTCAGCCATTGTTGTTCCAGTTTATAAATCTGGAGACCCGACTGAGGTGAGTAACTATAGGCCTATTAGCATTTTACCGGTTATTTCCACAGTTGCAGAGAAATGCTGAACAGTTGTTAACTCATCTTAATAGTAGCCCTTACACACTGAGCCCAATGCAACTTGGATTTTGAGCCAACCACTCTTCTGAGAAAGCAAATTGCTTTCTTTTAGAAAATATAAAGTTAAAAATGGACAAAGGAGGTGTTGATGGGCCCATATTCTTGGATTTAAAGAGGGCATTCGATACTGTCAATCATCATTTGTAAATAAGCTCTTTATTTGACATTATTATGAAGTGCACTTTTTAAAAGTGTTCTTAAGAAACATAGACATGATGGTTTTCTCTCTTTAAGGGCAAGTAAGTCGCCTTTTATTTCACTAATACTATACTTTTTCAAGTACATTTTTAACAAATATATTATTATTATTATTAAATATATTATATTATTTTAACATTCAACACATTTAAGCAAAAAAAGAATTAAGTAAAAGAACATTATAATTTATAAATGCGTTTATAAATGTAAGAATAATTTTAATACAATTTTTTTTTTAATTAATTTATTATATTTTATTTATTTATATTGTCTCTTCATGTTAGAGGATGCACCCTTCATCAAAGATGTGCAGTGTGCTACCAAATACCTTGTCTTAAGGTCTTATTTTAAATATGAGGTATCCTATCATTTAGAAAGGCAGTTAAACAGCGTCTAGATCTTCGTCCATTTCCACACATAAGCACAGCACACTGAAACAGCCAACACTTTTTTTAAGAGTGCATTTAAATGGTAAACCTTTCAACGTTGTGAAATATATTACTGGTGGCAGGTAGCATTTGATGTCAAAGTACGTCAGTGATCTTCACATGTCATTGATTGCACTTTTTGGTGCCAAAGCATGTGTGAACAGATCTGGAATGAGGGGCCAACTAGAGGATTGCAAAATCCATATCTGCCTGCAAACTGTCAATCACTTTTAAGAAACCATGAACGCTGCAAGCACAAACTAGTAGCATATAGTAAGTGCACAAATGTTGTGAAATTGAGGTCAAGTGCATTCAGAAAGACAGGAAAAGAAACCATTTGTTCCAAGGACAGTAAATCTCTGCCATGCTTTGCACGTCTAAGAAGGATTTGAAAGAATGTTTACTCAAGGGTGCTGTTGCTGATTATTTGAGATGGCCTGTTATGTGAGAGATGTTGATATTAAGAGAGTCTAAACCTTTGATGCTTAGCAATACCAGAAAGAGAATTACAAAAAACATACAGTAAATCTAAGGACAGTTAATCTAGTCCCACACTTGTTTACACTGGGTATTCAAATTGAGCAATTCAGAGGCTCCAGTTAAGTAAAATAAACTCCTAAAATAAAATAAATTGGTTATTTGGATTACTGGAGAGTCTTTGTGTAATTCATCACTATTCATTTGGTTTGCTTTCACAGTTTTCCAGAACATGATGCATCATGATGCATAGAATTACTTAATACAGTATACTCTTTGATTAGATGTAACTTAACGAGCGGGTTTTTTTTTTTTTTTTTGACAGGTTCTGAAGCACACACTGATATACTTCACACTTTCATACATTATAGAGGTGTACACAGGCAATGTATACTATTTTATTAAAACTTGGTAATTAAAAAAATCCATGTCACATTTCACAACAAAATAAATGAAATTAAGAAACAAATGTATTGCATTATTATTATTATTATTATTATTACATTTTGCATTATAGACTTTGCATTAGTCTATAATGTTATGACATTTCCCCCCCTAAATTTTCTCATATTCTCATTACCATATACATTGGGAGATTTATTTATTTTTTTAATGTCGGACTATTTTTAATTTTAATTCCTATATTGGTACACTGATGCATAAATACTTCTTTATATATCATTTTCAAACAGTATTTATATCTTTATTATTACATCACAGTAATGAGAATTTGAGAGGAAAGTTTACTGACTGTCATGAAAATATTATACAAAAATATAATACAATGTGTTTTTCAAGTAGCGTCTGTAATTCGTGTGACAACGTAATATGAAATGTTATGTACCATATTAGCAAAGCACAATACATTTGTCATGTATATGAGCTCAAACAAAAAGATAATATCAACATGCAATGCTTAACTGTAAATTGATAATCAAACATCATGTTGCAAATGATTGCAGTGGAGTACAGTAACAATTTCAGATCTATTTGTCATGTTATTGAGTAATATAAGGTTTAGTAACATGACGTGTATCTCTAAACATGATTTAGAAGGTCAAAAGGCATGTGTGTGTAACTACAAAACACTATAACGCCTGTAAAAACAGCATCTTGGCAGATCTCCTCCATTCCTGATATGAATGTGCCATGGCTTGAAAATAAAGATGATTGATTCTATAGAATGGAATAATGGCTGATACCACAAGCTTTTTATAAAGCACCATGCTCATTAGGATTAACCGCTGATTAGCGTTTAATGCTTTGCGTCATACGTTCAGTGTAAACCCTGGCTGAGACCAGGAAATGATTGCCAAGTTATTCCACTATTTAAATAGAAACAGATTGCTGTCGAATCCATCAAATTAAACATCAAATCTGTCAGGCTTTTATAAATGCATGTGCACTTTGTTACATAAGGCCAGAACAGCCAGTAACCAGCGTATTGCAAATATTTACTACATATGACGTTCAATCCAAAGCTGTGGCTCAGACAATATCAAACAAACAATATTCTCAAACTAATCAGTGATACAAAAATGTATCAAATGTTTTCCTAACCATTAAGTATTGGCCACATCTCCGTTTTCCACTTGGCAACAGTAAATGACCACTGATGGACTGACTGCAAAAATAAAATCATTAGAAGTTTTACAAATGTAAGCATTTGCGCAAGTGGTCTCAGGCCTTGGATCCCATTGGACCCTGGAGATTTTGTAAAACAGAACACAAAAACTGCCCGGTACAACTGATTCGTTCTGATTAATAGTAGTATATTTCCGTTATAATGAGCTATTCATTAAAAGAACCGGCTCATAAGAGCCACTCATTTCGGGAATCATGCTTCACTTGTTACGCTGTATGTTTTTGATTCATAATTTGCATTTGTTGCATTTCATGTTCATGAATCACTAAAAAGAACCTGTTCATTCATTTTGAGAATCAGGCTGCACTTGTTGTGTTATATGCTTTTGATTCACTAAAAAGAACCAGCTCGAAAGAGTCATTAGTTTCGGCTACACGTGTTGCTCTGTACATTTTTGATTCATTAAAAATAATTGGCGGCTGATTTCGTTTCAGAAATTGGGCTATCCTTTTTGTGCTGTTTTTTTTAACAACAGATTCAGCAGCAGATAAGCACCAAAAAACTTCTAAACTAATATATTTCCAAAATGTTAAAGAGAGTAAAATACTAATCTTGGGATTCATTCTGGGATGCTAGGTTTCGCACAAAAACCAGCACAACTTCATGCATGTAAATTGATTACATCCTGAAACATGGCTTTATGCACGTATCGTCCAACACTTGTTTTCATAGGATGTTACACACTGCCGAAGGATTGTGCTTAGCCATTACATTGCTGGTCCAGTATTTCTTGGTACCAAAATCCTCGGGGTACAGAGCGGAGTATCCTACCGCTTCCACGGATCTCCTCTTCTGGATGCGGTGCAGCAGGATACGATAAGTCCCTGTTATTGGGCAGCGGCAGTCAGTGCAGGATTTATTCTGCAGATGTGTGCCACTGATGCCCAGCTCACTCAGGGCCGACTTCACTTCCTGTTCCTCCACGCACAGGCTCTTCACTGGGTCAGCTAGGTAATTGGGCGTCGCATTGAAAGCAGGATAGGGTTTGGGGTATTCGATGCCCTTCAGCCAGGAGCATAGCATCAGCTGAGACACGGTGGTCCGGTCCACAGGTAAGGGTCTCAGCATGCCCTTGATGGCCAGCTGACAGGACTCAGGGACGTAGGGCGGGATGCTGTACGCCCCCTGTAGGATGCAGCGCTTCAGTCGCCCTAAGTTGTTGCCGTAGAAAGGCATGGTGGCAGTCACCATAAAGTAGAGGAGGACACCCAGCGCCCAGATGTCCACATAATGGCCCACGTAGCTTTTGTCTCTGAACAGCTCCGGGGCCGCATACGGCGGGGAGCCGCAAAACGTGTTCAGGGTCGCGGTCGGCTCACTGACCACACTGAAACCGAAGTCACCCACTTTGATGCAGTAGCAAGTGGTGTAAAAAATATTTTCTGCTTTCAGGTCACGATGGATGATGTTGTTTTCATGCTGAAAAATAAACAGTGAAATAGACAGAACTGTTAGACAAGAAAAAAAAAAAGTTAGAAAGTTTTCCACTTTAAACAGACCACTGACAAAAATCCATCTCAATTAATAACAATAATTATCATACAGGGTTTGATCTATCAGTAATCATTTTGTGCATCAATTACAGAACTTAATTGATTATTATTATTAATAAATGATTTTCTTGTAAATGTTCTAAACTAAAATAGAATTCTTGACCTACACTACCTTTTAGAGGTTTGAGGTCTGTGATATTATTTTAATGTTTTAGAAAGAAGTGTCTCCTGCTCACCAAGGCTACATTTATTTGATGCAGCAAAAACAGTAATATTCTGAAATATTATTACAAGTTAGATTAAATGTTTTCTATGTAAATACATATTGAAATATAATTTATTTCTGTCATCAAAGATTAATTTTTATAATTACTTACATGATCCTTCAGAAATCATTCTAATATACTGATTTGGTGTTCAAGAAACATTTCTGATTTTTATCCGCGTTGAAAACAGTATTTTTGTAAAAGCTATGATGTATAAACATTTTATTCACGATTCTTTGATGAATAGAAATCTTTTGTAACATTATAGATGTCTTTACATTAGACATTAGATGTCATTAAAAAAAAATCTCTATCAACATATCTAAACCCTAAATGGTTGAACAGTATTGCAATTTCAGTTAAAGAAAAGTAAAACAAAAAATAAAACTACATATCCAGTCTACCTCTGACCAGTAATATTGAAAAACATAACTACAAATTTCATCAAAATTGTCTAATTGAATTGAACAACTGGCCAAAATTCTAATCTCATAATCTATGTTTATAGGATTTTCCAACCCATTACAACTCACAAGTCTAATTGCTTACACCTCTTCTCAATAAATCACACAGTTTGAGGTAGAATTCATGTCTTTAGCATGTGCCGGATGAGTAATGCAGCTGAATACTTCTTAGCGCTTGTCTTCACAAGCAGCATTAATCAGAGGAGCTGTTGTCAGGTCATGCGAGGACAAGGCCTTGCTGCTCTCACCATGTATTTGATGGCTGAGATGATCTGGGCAAAGATGAGCCTGCTCTCCAGGTCTGACAGGCGGCCTCTGCTGGTGAGGCGAGAGAACAGGTCTCCTCCGCTGCCGTACTCCATAGCGAGGTACAGATGCTTACTGGTCTCCAGCACCTCATACAGACGCACAATGTTCGGATGGGACAGATTTTCCATGCAGATGATCTCTGAGGCAAACAGATTCTGCGACTTCTTGCCGAGCCGTGCCTTCCTGAGAATCTTTACTGCAACACGTTCTGCGAGACGGAGAGACGAGTGTTAAATCACAGTCAACTGTATTCTGGAAAATACATGTCATACAAACAATGAGGGGATGCTACTGAAATATTCAAGTGACCTTATTATCTTAATAAAGTTCTTTAAAAAAAAAAAAAAGTGTGGTAAAATGCGTTAGAGACGCCTTCCTGCTGTGTTGTTTGTCTTGAGAGGGCCTTTCAACCAACCCAGTAAAAATATTAGAGCCATTCCAGGGGGTGGATTGAGATTACATGAGAGGATCAAGCCATGGTCAGACCCTGTTCAACTGTGATTGACAGATCACATTATTGTGAAGTACATCCGAGTGTAATGGACGCTTTAAAAAATGGACTAAATGTATAGCAGGGACTGATCTATGCAGTCGGCTGTTGACTCGAGTTTGAGTTTTGGGTGTTACATTCAATCGAGGCAGATGAATGTGAGCTTAGGACAGGTTTAAGTCGACTGATTGATTGGAGAAGTCCTGCATACATCTCCAGAGAAGAGGGACTGTCCAAACAGCTGTGATCCACACCACTCCAGTCAATCAATTAACATCTTTCGAAAAGCTGAATATTTGTAAGAGACAAGTTCATCATTAAGATTGTTTTTATCTTCAAACCGTTGCTCCCAGCTAAAATGCAAGTCCTGTATCCATAACATTGTTTTCTCCATTCAAAGAATTGTCCCATCTGAATCAGGAGAGCAATGCACAGACCAAGCAAGTGAAAACTGTTTTAAACAAATATATCAGTGGAGTTTGATGTAAGTTTTCCCTGGAGGAAGTCTTATGGATCATAGACTGGTATTTTGATTGGGTTTTGTTTCTTACAAACAAGCAGTTTTTCTCTTCACATAGAGATCATTGATGGACTGAAGTCATGTGTATTATTAGAATTATTGTGATGTTTTATCAGCTGTTTGGAGTAGTATTTTTTTAAAGGAATGTAATGTATACTCACTCAGCTGTTGCAAAGACAAATCACCAACTTGTAAGATAGTTAAATGTTCTCATTAAATTGGATTGGAATTTTCAGTTCTTTTTAATGATTTAGCAGACACTTTTATCCAAAGCGACTTACAATTTTAAAGATTTTTTGATCTTAAAAAAAAAAAAAACACTAATAATTTAAAAAACTAGCAAATCTCAAAATATATATCTATTTTATTTTTTATTTTTTTGTACATTAATACGGTAGTAATGCCTAAATGCACTTGTAGCATAGAAATTCTTCATTATTTATATATATATTATTAATAAGATGTTCCATATATAGTACTTTATTGAATCATTCATTATATTAATTATTGGGTAATTGGTATCAGACAGAATCTTAGGAAAGATAGTACTAGCACGTTTTCAAATTAAACATTTTGAAGACAAAATCTTTTGGACAATTTCCACAGTTCTCTTCAGGTGTGAACTAGCCTCATACTAGAAACTAGCCTCATACATCCATTAAAAATGACTTTGACAATTGTTGGTTAAATGTAATTGCAAACGGCAGAAATTTGGTTAGTTCATTCGAGAATGAAAATTAAGCCATAAATGACTCTTCCTGAAGGTGCAACACTGACCTCTACGTCATCAGCCCAGAACTGCTTTTGTTTTACAACAGTGAGCACAAACTAGATTAAAGTGATTATTAGGTTTTGAATATGGATATTTTTCTCACAAAAACACATCGATTCACTACAGTAAGCCTTTGTTCACCCCTCAGAGTCACGTGAGACACTTTTTTTAATAGATGCACTTTCTATTAAACTTCTCATGGATCAATGGAGTGCGACACCCACTGAGTAGCATCAAACAGCTTGAAAGATCAAAGACAATTTTTAAAATAACTCTGACTGGATTCGTATGAAAGAAGTCATATACACCTAGGATGACTTCAAGGTGAGTAATTTATGGGCCAATTCTTGGGTGAACTAACCCTTTAAAGCGAGCCTGAGAACACGTATAACTTGTGGTTTTATTTGATTTACAGTATTTCAGATACTCTGTGCCACTTTATGTAGAGTCATCCAAAGCCTTCTTAAGTGACTGGTCTCACCTTTAGTCAAAGCGTGAACACCCAGTTTGACCTGAGAGAAATTTCCAGTCCCTATTTCTCCTCTGAGTTCATAGAAAGCAATCCTGCGGCCCAGCATCATTTCACTGATGACCTGCTCATTGTGGGACATGTCATAGAGGACCCTCTCGAAGGGCGTCTGCTTCGCTCTTTGTTCAGGAGTAAGCGCTGGTACCTTGCATGCTCTTGCTTCTTTCTGGGCAGGTTGGGCCGCCGGTTCATTCTTTCCTTTTTTCCCATGTCGCTTCGCCCAGACATTTAGTGTTTTGATACCTTGGATGGGACATAAAAATTTAAAGGCAAATTACCCAAATAAATAGAAACTGTACATAAAAACTAATGAATGGATCCCCTGTGATAAGAGTGGTGAAGAGTGGTGTTTTAAGGCACATTTGAGTTCATTTTTACCTTTTAACCTTTTGTACGTCTCATAATAGTTGAACTAAATTGAGTATATATTTGTAAAGAATATACTACTGGAGCTAATAAGAGGTTTTGAATAATAATAAATTAAACTTTTGCACAGGCCTTGATTCTCCAGACTATTAAAAGCAGATTTCCTGCTTCAGTGGCATGATCCCTGTTCACCCCATCCTTGAAAGATGAAGCTCGTGTAAACCTTGAAGACTGACACGACCATTGCTTTTAGATTTATAGACATTTACCAAACAAAAGTCAGGACATAATTGAATTTTATTAGGTTGGTGTATTTGCATTATATACAGTTTCAAGTTCAGTCCATAAAACCAACATTTTGGAATTTTGTTAAGTAACAACAAGCACAGCTGACTTTTTTTTTTTTTTTCATTAATTTCAATTTCAATTGTTTTACATTTTTTATTAAAGACCTAACCAATAATGTAAATCTTGCATAAACCAGCATATTGAAATAACACTATTTTGGAATATTGCATTGTTGCATCTACTGTATCTAGATGTTCTTGTGTAATCCTAATCCATGCCTGCATGTCCTTTCTATTTTAGTTCAAATGTCCAGTATGTCTGCACTGGAGGCAAGATCAGGCTTGTAAGTCTGAATAGTAAAGTCTTTAAGAAGGGTGGATTAGGAGCCACATTAAGACCATGCATCACAGGTTGCAGACTCGACACACTTCTAAAAATATCAGGATATCCACTAAACTATTTTCAGTATCAGTAACACCAAGGCTGCAGGAAGAAAACAAATAGATGGGAATAAAACTTGATTTAATCACACTATTTTTCCATTAATGACTTTTGCTGCCTTTAATAATAAATAAAAAAAAGTTCCTTATTTTCAACCAACATCTTTTGTACTGTGAAACTGTTCATCATCTTAAAAAACAACCGTGTTTAGGAGCAAACCAAAAAAATCAATGAAAAAATTATCTTATGCATATCCATTGTAATTAATATGCAGTTAATAGTGAATCACATTCATTTGTTTTGTAAGATAAGGATCGTTATCATCACCTATTCTCGGTTTATATATTTTTCATAATCTATGCAACATGACACATAACCACTGCTCAAAAAACAGGTCTTAAAATGTATAGCCCTAAGAGATGATTAAAAAAAAAACACACACACACATTTAAAAATCCTTTTCTGCTTGATTATAAACTCTCCCTATACTCTATTCCATAAAAAATAATTAACTTTACCTGGTAGCTGTGGATCCTTCATGCTGGTGTCTGTCTGAATGAACGTAGAGTACAACACAACAACCTGTCGCTCTACAGTCTTCAATCCTCCAGCAATCACCAGCACTTAATCCAATTAAATGGACGTAATAATAGATTAGATTAGATAAGATTCAGCTTTATTGTCACTGTGCAGTGTACAGGTCCAATGAAATGCAGTTAGCATCTAAACAGAAGTGCTAATAGCCAATGTATTTAAATAAGAGTAAATACGTACAGTGGGTAGAAAATAATCACCACCTTTAACATATAACATAATAATATTTTGTGTGAAGATCGAAACAGTTTTTGTTTTATCACGCTGTATTTACTCTGTAATTTATAACATCCAGTCTAAAGATATAAAGCCAAAATGTCAAATAATAAACTGAATCACTGAGTTGGGAAAAAGGATCACCTACTTGTGTCAGTATTTTGTTGAACCACCTTTTACTTTAATTACAGACTTTAGTCTGTTAGGACATGTCTCTGTCTCTACTACCTTTGCATATCTATACTTTGCAATTCATCTTTTACTCTTTCAACCACTCTGTGGTCAGTTTTGCTGTGTAGTTTTTGGTCATTGTCATGCTGGAAAGTAAACCTTTTTCCATTGACAGCTAACTATCTGTCAGAGGGCAGCAGGTTTTCAAGAATTTGACAATATTTTGCCCTATCCATTTTTCCTTCTATCTTGAAAGTGTTCAAGTCCCTTCTTCAGAGAAACACACCCATAAGGATATTACCACCTCCATGCTTTACAGTAGGAACACTGTTATTTGGATGGTGAGTTGTATTGGATTTCCACCAGACATATTGTTTGGTGTTGAAGCCAAATAATTCAGTTTTAGTTCCATCGGTCTCTGAATCTTCAAGGTATGTTTTTGCAAAGCTCAGTCATGACTGCATCTGGCCTTTCTTGAGGAATGGTCTTTTTCTTGCAAACCTCCAATACAAGCAACAAACTTGATTATGGAGTTAGAGCCATGTACAGGTATGCAGTCATGGCTGAAAAGGGAGAAAGAGAACTGGGCTTAGAACACACCCCTGTGGTACGCCAATGTTCAAGGTGACGATGAAGGAGTTGTAATTGTTAAGCTTTGTACAGTGATTCTGTGTTTCCATGATTGAAGTGAGCATGATAGATGTTCAGTTCACCTGGGAGTGTGGCATTTTTGGTTGGGGGTGTCTATTTGATTGTTTGTAGTCTGTGAGGGCCTGTCCACATATGCCGAGGATCATTGTTGTTGAATTTATCCTCAATCCGCTGTTGTAATTAAGTTTAGCAGCTTTAATTCCCCTCTTCAGATTGGCCCTGGATAAACTGTAGGCTTCTTGGTTGCCAGGTTTAAAAGCTGTGTCACGTGCTTTAAGCAGGAGTCCGACTACCATGTTCATCCAAGGTTTCTGGCTCGGTAATTTTTTAATTATTTTATGGGTGGATACTTTATCGACACACCTGTTAATGTGGTATAGAATGGTGCTGGTGTAGATACTAATATCTGTGTGTGAGACCAGTGTGGCCTGACAAATTAATTTAAATAATTAGCTAGTTTAGCATTAGCATCCGGGGTTACATAAACTGATCAGCAGGAACAGTGAGATTTAGTAATAACAGCATCAGTGCACCAGGCTCTGTTTACTGATGCAAATGCTCCCACCTTTGCTTTTCCCACAGCGGTTCTATCAGCTCTGTAGATGTAGCGTGCTTCTAGCTCAATCACACTGTTTGGGACTGTGCTACTGAGACATATTTTTGTGAAAAATGTAATGTTACACATCCCAATGGAGCTCTGCAAATGCCGCATGCAAAAAGCCGACTAGTGCAAAAAAACTAATACAAAGCTTACAACACGTAAACATCTAGTTATTCATTATACTAAAATTAAAACGTAACTTTTACAACTAGGCCTAATTTTTTAACTACATGATTAAACTGCGTTTTGATGAAAAAATAATCTTCATAAAAAGCAAATTGGTTCATGTTTCATTGCAGTCAAATGTGTGCTTAATGTTTGGCCAAAACAATGGATTTATATTTCTGTAATTACATTATTTATCTTTTTTTCAATTTCATGAAATGATTTGAATGAATGAAGGATTTGTATAGCACTTCATTGTGTATAGCTACACACCCAAAGCACTTTACAATCATAAGCGGGGTCTAGTGGCAGTTTACCTCATTTACTTCAGAAAAGTATATTTTTTTTCCTGAGAAATAATGGTGGATATGTTTAACCCTTACGACCCCTAATCGTAATTGAAAGATGTTAACCCCGGCTGGCCTGTTTAGCCATTCTGAATGGCATAACTGAACAAACGTAAACTGGCCCCCTACAAGCTGGGGCCAATGGGTTGCCAGCCCAATAAGCCCAATGATAAATTCGGATGGTCCATGCTGAATAGCTATATTCATCAAAAGCCAATTATTCAAAGAATACTACTGTAGTCTTTAATTGTACCATGGTACTATATGATGGCAAAATAATGAAAATGAATTGTGAGGTATACTAAGGCATGAAATAAAGTGGTTTTAAATGTAAAATAGGTGTTAAACAGTTCAGTTTCTCTGAATTGAGGAAACTACGCATAATCTGTGATCAATTAAAAATAATCGTTCCTGGAAGTGCGTTTAATTTTATAATGCGATGTTTAATTGACTTTAAATGAACTATACTGAACAGAATGAGTTGACCCGCTAAAATGACGTGCACTGTGACGTCTGTTCCGCCTTCCGCCTCGAGGTTGTGTTTACAGTCAGATTTGGCGGGAGAGGATTAGACGATCCGCTTTCGGTTTAGATTACGTTCGGTAAGAGCCGCGTGTGTCAATGGCGGCGACAGCGCCTGCAGCTCCCGCGGAGCCGGAGTTGGACCGCAGCGGAGCTGAGGACGAGCCCCGAGGCACCGAGCCCGAGGAGGACGGGGGAAACGGGCAAGCTGGGCCCACTGCGGGCGCGCAGCAGCAGCACCGCCTCGCCAAGTTACCGCTGTCCCGCATCAAAGCTCTGATGAAAGCCGATCCGGACGTGAGTCTGGCCAGTCAAGAGTCCGTGTTCATCATAGCTAAAGCCACGGTGAGATACACACACATTCACGCGCTGGATTCATCTCTCTTCCGTCACTTCCTCTGTCTCCCGAGTTTAAGTTCTGCCTGCTCTTTATGTGTAATACCATTTTACTTCTGTTTATATCTCTCTGTCTACAGGGCTCAAATTATTAGGATTTTATTTTCCCTGCGTTAATGTTCACTGGCCCCACCACAAACAAATGATCAATGATTATTTTAAATGCATTTTTTATATATATTTTCTATTGGAAAAATTGGGATATCTTCATCTACAGTTTTGTTTTTATTTTTTCTGTGAACATAATAATGTGATCGCTTTTTCTGAAATACAACATTTTCTGTATGAAGACTTATATTTACAAAAAAATAATAATAATAATGATTCCTGATTGGTAGGTTATTGGTTTGCCATTTTTGCAATTTCAATGAAACCATTTGTTTGCCAGCTAGATAACATGATTTTGATGACAAACCAACAGATTTTGCAACAACAGCATAGAATGGATCACAGAAAAACCAAACTGTTATGTTTTCAAGGCATAAAAATGCATGTGCAAAATCAATGAATGTAAGATTTTTTTTTATCTCTCTCTCCTTTATCTCTCTCTCCTTTTAGATAGGTCTATTCATGGTTTTGTTTGTCTGGTTGCATTTGTGGTTATAAAATGTTTATAACAAATATCAGCAACTGATAAACATGTCTGAGAGAGGAGGAGAGATGTATTAAAACCATTTTAATACTAGTTTGTCTGGGTTTGTAGCATGCATGGATACAGCGCTTGTCTGTCTGGATATTCTGAACCGCAGTTCAAACTAGGGTAGATCTCTTGATGATATGTTAACCTTGATGGGGGCCATTGCTTGAATTCACAGGGCCAAGGACAAAAATGTATGGATGGCCCGTCCTTGACACTCTGGTGGGTAAAGACGGTTGTGTCTCAGTTTATTAAATGGTACTAATTATTTGTCTGCCTGCAGGAGCTTTTTGTTGAAATGATCGCCAAGGACGCTCTTGTTTATGCACAACAGGGAAAAAGAAAAACTCTGCAGCGCAAAGACTTGGGTAAGTTATAAGTTAAATTCTAAAATGGATTAAATATAAGTTTAACAAAAAAACAAGTGGTATTGGTGCTGTAATGATTGGTGCTTTTTCTCTTTTGGCAGACAATGCTATTGAAGCAATAGATGAATTTGCATTTTTGGAAGGTAAGGGAGTCGTAATTTAATTTTATTTCCTGCTGGCAATGGTCTAAAGGAGTGGGAAAGAGTTTTATGGATCATTTTGATTGCCTATATTTCTTTGTTCCCTTCAAACCTCATTTTCCAAGAATGGCAAACCTAAAACCAAACAATATTCTGCCATGGTAGCAGATTATGTGTGACTACGAAGACCTTTGATTCTTGGAATTCAGAAACAGTTGGTAATAACATGGCTGTTTCAATAAAGATATTCTGATCTGTTGTCTAAAGTTCGGCTAGCTTGGCTATCTTGTTTTTTCTCAAAGTCATCATTAACCTGCATACATGAATCGGCTTACAGAGTTGGTCTGAGTACAGTTGATGATTCACAGTATGAATGCAGTTGGTCTTAAATCGCTCAAAGATCTTGTCCTTAATTATTAGTTACAATGATAAAGAGATGCAACAGTGTTACTTTGGCTGCTGATGCTAACTCAATACAGTTTAGACACAAAAGTTTGAGACATGCAACCTATGAAGGGGAATTGAATCAAACTTTGGTGGAATGAAGCACATGTGTAAGCAAGTTCATGTCTTTAAATTCAACTATTTGCTTTCTGTATCACTCTTGTGTAGGTACCCTGGACTGACTGAAAAGCTGCATAATTAGGAATATAAAGACTGTCAACAAGTTCTGATTCCGATTTGAGAAATCAAAAGAGAGGAGAAATCGCTGAGACATATTTTTTCATTGTGATGTTGGTAATGTTTTAGCAGTTTGACAAAACTGTATGGTTGTCAAAGTTGTAAAGTGCAAATTGTATTTTTCAGTATTCTAAGATTCTTATAACGATGTTTAGTGTTTAAATAAAGTGAAGCTCTTTTTCCTAAACAGTGTTGTGTGTTCATTGTGTGAGAGAGACAATTTTTATTTTTTTTGGATTGACAGAGTTTTGGTTATCAGCAGAAAGTCTGGTCTGCAGATTATTCTGACCAAAAAAAAAAAAACAAAAAAACATATATATTAAATACCATAAAATGCATATATGCTTTGTCTAAAATGTATGCCCATCCAAAATAAGTTCATATCCATTACGAAGACGGAAAATAAACCTGAACATACATGATGACACTAACCTGGCAAACTGTGATCAGTTCTTTTTTGAAAGAGCTTATAGTTATACAGCCTTTTACTGCAAAAACTATTCATTTAAAGAACTAATTTAATGTCATTTTAGCATCCTTTTGAAACCTAAAAAGACAAATGGGACACCTTTGTTGTAGACTTGTGGACAAATAAGTGAGAATAAAAGTGCACAGCCGCTATATCCAGGATGCACAAAAACAATAGTTTCTAAACAATTTTGTTTTTGAGTTATGTAGTGACTTCTGGTGGTTGTGTAGAAATAAATCTGACAGAAGCGTGTAATTTTTGTGTGTGTTTTGCAGGTTTGTGTTTAATATGAATCAGACAGTCAGTGAAAGGACTATGAACAGTGTGCCGTCTGAGGCTATTTCATAATCAGACTGTCAGTGTGCTTCAATATCCAGGATGAGAAAGCCATCACTGTTTACCTGTAAATAACTAGGACTTTATCTTCAGGCAAGGAGCTTAAAGACAAGATTTTACATGCCAGCTTAAACAAAGATTTTTATGAATCACCAGTTCAGGAGGAACTGAGCAGAATGTGAATGATCATCACAACATAGCATGTGTCTTTCCTGAGATTTATCTAAAGCTAGTCTCCAGGGGAGAACAGTATGCCTTGAATGGATAGACCTGGTGGCCTCGCAGTGTGAGGGATGCTGTCGATCCAGCAGAAATAAAAACGTTGGCAAAAAATTGGAAACCAATATTTTACATTAGTTAAGTCGGCTTTCTGTCTTGATCCAGGACATAAAGCAAGTATGCGAGTCATCACATGAGCAATTTTAAACCACGTTGAAGAACTCTATAATGCATGCTGAGAATTCTTTGCATAGTTGTTTTCTTTTTCTTTTCTTTTTTTTTTTTTTGTGGATGTGCTTTTGTAATATGCTTCAATGAAAAGTTAACAGAAAAACACTGTAATGCAAGGGAATGAACTCATCAGCTGCAAAATTCAATACCACTGTTCTATGGAGAGCTCAAACTATTCATTAGTGTTCATCAATATTGCTATTGCTCACACTTAAGATTAGAAATAAAGTTTTAAATGTTCACATTACATGTTCTTCATTGTTTGCACTACATTAACACTACAAGTCATGGCTTTTGAGAAAACGGGGTTAATTTGTGTTTAATTGGTAATCAATAAAAGCAGACTAGAATGCACTCCTTTGACAATAATTATTCACAATGAAACAAGCTATGTGACGAGTTTAGCATAGTTTTATTTAGAAGATTTGGATTTAAATAATCAGATCCTTGAGATTTTAGAATTGAATTATTATTGCATGGATTAATATGTTTCCAGCAATTCTTTAAACCCTAACTGATGCAGTGCTTAGCTTTTCATTTCTTGAAGGGGTCTTATGATGTTGCTAAAAAGAACGTTATTTTGTGTATTTGGTGTATTGAAATTTGTTTATGTGGTTTAAGGTTAAAAAAACATTATTATCCACATAATGTACATTATTGTTTCTGCTCTGTGAAACCGCCTTCTGAAACGTGTTGATTTTACAAAACTCATCATTCTGAAAAGCAAGGTGTTCTCTGATTGGCCAGCTATCCAGTGTGTTGTGATTGGCTGAATACTTCAAGCATGTGAAATAATCATCCATAAAATGTGCTGCACACATATGAATATTTGGGTTAAAATGTTCTGGAACAGTGTTGTAAATACAATTTATCCACTGATTTCTAGTTGTGTCCTCTTTTGGAAGACCGAAAATGGCGGTGGCGGTGGCAGCAACAATAAAGTTACACTTTATATCTTTGCATGAACATTTAGGCGGTGTTATGCTAATCTTCCCACATTGTGATGTACACCTGTGGGAGCATGTTTAACTGAGGTGTTTTTAGGAGGGTGTGGACGAATATTAACTTTTATAAAGAATATCTATTTGGGTTTGAGACTTTAGTCTTTGCAATTTCAGGGAAATTATCTATTCACAAACAGATTGTAACACTCCAAAGAGAAATTAAAACTTGAAATTGCATCATATGACCCCTTTAAACAACCATGCTGAAATAGGTACCCATGTCCATATTCTAGGATGACAATACAGAGATTCATCAGGCTCAAACTGTGGCCATCAAAGAGTACTGACCTTAACCCCATTTAAAGTCTAGGGATGTGCTGGAGTCGACTTTATACTGCTAAAGTTTATATACTAAAAAATGTTGTTCGGTGTGATACCTTATTTTCCAGCGAGATATGGGGACAAGATGAGGTATTGGCATCAAGTGAGGTCATATGAACATGGTATGTTTTTGCAGCTGAATTCTTGCATGCCTCACACACCCACCTTGGACACGCAGATGGCATATTTTCGATCTAATGATCTCAGGTATGCCAAAACCATAAAGTTTCTCTCCATGATTCGAGAACTTGACATAAGGACGGCCTCTAAATGTCTGCACATTAGTATCCCTATTGATTCCTGATGTTTTTGTTCGTTTGAATGTTTTCTCACGGCCCCTCCCTGAAAAACAGACCTCAGGACTGTATTTTATCCTGCTCCAACATTTTTGACTGCAATAAATCATAAGTTTGCCAAAAGTTGGCCATTTTAATGCAAGGTGATTACTTCCCTTCAGCATTCTTTAATCTTCTTTCATCTAAAGTTGGAAGAATTCTGTATGGATTTATTGTTGAGAGCTTTGCATCTGTAAATTCTCAAGCAAACAGGGAATGATGGGCTCAAAATTGCAGCGATTATGCCACACATCACACCAGAGCTTTCACAGCTCAGTGTGTTAATTGAAGAGAGTTGTGCATTTCTCAACAGTGAGGGGAGATGCTACGACTGTGAAAACAGCACTCGAGGGGGGGAGCGAGGGAGGTTGTGGGTGTGTTAGCGTATGAGAGAAAAAATAGGGGAAGGGAGGGAGAGAGGAGAGAAATAAAAACAGCACAAGAGGACAGCAGACAGCACGGAGGAAAAAAAATCCCTCTGAGGTTCCACCATGTTCCTGCAGACTGTCTCCATCCTCTTCCTCTCGGCCGTCCTCTTCGGCTGCCTGGAAGGTAAGGTGAAACTCTCCCTAGCATCAGATTGTGATGTTGGAACGGGGCGGTTGGGACCAGATCTCGGTGGGAGGGAAAGAGGCATAATGCTATGATAGCCAGACCGGTTCAAGAGCTTCGGATGCTGGAGTTTCACACATGTCTGAAGATATGAGGTGTGTTAAAGCATAATGGGAGGCAGAGGAAGCTCCAAAAATGAGTCCAAAATTGATTGACACATGATTTCTTCTGCAAACTGTTGAGCATGCCAGTTGAAATGCACAGTTTATGGTACTTAATCATTGGGTTCCAGGTGCGATTCTGTGTTGAATTCTGCTGCCGTTGCTTGATTTCTGTTTATGCCAGGGAAGGGTGTGCAAATGCAGCGAGATGTTCAGTGCTGCATGCAGTACTCTCACGGCAAAGTCCGGACCAAAGACGTCCTGAGGTATGAGAGGCAGACGGAGGGGCCGGATTGCAGCATAAGAGCCATCATGCAAGTATTCCAGGCATCCTGGTGCAATCACAGACATCGAAAATATGCCCTATTTAAGCTCACAGGCATTGCCGTCTAAGCAGGTCAGATTTTTATTACTGAGGGGGGTAATTGTCAGGCAAGCAGAGCAAAAGAATGCACTCAGGCTGGGTGGACAATGCCCAAACTGTTTCTTCACAGAGGCCAATTTGGCCTGCACTGACTTGAAGCGTAGCAGATTAAGAGATTTAGGATTTGCCTTATGTAAAGAGAGAGGTTTTGGAGGGAGCTCTTGAGATCTTGGCACTCACATTCTCGCTTGTTTGAATCATGACAGATTGTACACCAAAAAGGCGGTGAAGTGCGCTGATCCAAGTGACAGGAAGGTGAAGAGGTTACTACGGAAACTGAACCAGAGGATGGGACCCAAAGCCCGCAGGACCATGTGGCTACATATGAATCTACCCGCCATGTCAGAGGTAAAATCTCTGTGGATTTAAGGAATTAATGGCACCATCAGTGTCCAAGTAAAACTTTCACTCTGTGGTCCAGAAACTGAGTGTCATTTTGTCTTTATTGACAGGTCGCTGTTGTTAACTCCCAAAAGATGAACAAGGTAAACAAGATCTGCGGGATGCCATTTAAGCACAACAGTTGTGGAAGTAAAAATCCCATTGTATTTTTTCATTGATAAATTGATATCTAGAGATTATGTATGAACCTGACATAAGATCAGAGGTATACTGACACAATCAATGTGATTGAAACGTAGTTTGAATCAACATTTGTTCTTAACTGGTAAATTCCCAGTGGAGAACTACACTAATACAATCCTGAAGAGACAGCCGCCAATCAGAGAAGTTACCGTCACCATGGAAAGAGAAATATCAGCCATAATCCCATGAGGATTCGTAAATAAGAATGCATGGATATACAAGTAATTATGGCCAATATATTGCCTATATTTGTTATGGCCAACATGAAATTTTTGACTACTCGACCCAATATATATCTCCAATATCATCCAATACACTGAATAATTTCCAATAAAAGCCAGTATGGTGCCAATAAATAGTATCCCTAGTTGTTCAATCAAGATGTTTTTTTAATAAACCTCAAATATATGATGTTTCATATTAATAATTAACAACTTATGGTCAATAGTTTTAGAACCATAGTTTCAGATTAAGTTACACAATTGTAAAGCTTCATGTAATGAATAGTTCACTCAGACTGCTTCTTTCTTTCTTTCTTTCTTTCTTTTTGTCTTTAATTTTTTTCTTTGCTTTGAACCGAAATTGATCATGTGTGATTAATCTAGGTACTAGTCTGTTTGGTTTAATGTTAGTCTTTATACTTTGTAAAGTCTGTGAATACTTAAGTAATCACAGTTGTCTTCTTTCCTTTTAGACCAAGTGAAAGTTGAGGGAGGACAGGTGATTCATCAAACTCCAGCCTTCTTGTGTGTCAACTGTTTTCTTATGTAGGAAAATATATGTAGTCTCATATTATTCCCTACCAATCACTATGTTATCCATATATATTGTGATATTTAGATGTCTTCTCAAATGACTGTTAATCTATATGCCAAAGTATTCTTCTCTGAGACTTCTTAAAGGTTGTTTATAATCTCTGCAGCTATGTATAGTCTCTATAACTTATATAAGCTCTTCTATAGGGTCCAGTAAGCTGGTATGACTGTTCTCAACCAATTTATAGTGCAATTACAGATGATCTTGTGTATGTTAAAACACAACTAATTTTTATATATAATAATAAATGGTTAAAAAAAAGTATGATTTTGTTTTTATTGTAAAAGACATAACATTTCCCCCCATCCTAGTCAATGAGAGGTTAAAGGACTTTTCACACTGTGCTTAAATACAGAGTTATGGTAGTTCTATACCACATTTTAGGTACGTTTAACACCTGTAATTTAGAACTGGGTTTAGCACTGCTTTTTACTCTGTGTTATGAAAGCCTGCTCTGGAGCAGGTTTAGCCACAATGTTATTATGTTATTATGGCTAGATGCTTAGCAACGGACAACCAATCGTGTAGCTTATATTCATGTCTTTGGACCATAGGTACAGTAAAGGTAGATTCCACATTCGAAAGCTACAGACACGTTGATGCATCCACCATCTTGGAATGCTCTATATGTCGTCACTCAGAATAAAAATCAATGCATTTCAAGATGCAATAACATTGCGTAGCATCTGGTTATAAAAATGGCTAGATTTTAATTCTTGAAGAAACTGGATAAACTTTCACAGGTAAGAATTTGAATTAAAGTACTTGTTAACTAACGGCTTTGTCTAGTGTTGTATTGTGTTGGTTTAGCAAAAGCATCTTCTGTAGCCTACTGAAGATATAGATATTAATATATGCGTATAACTACACTTGCAGTGCAGATGCATTGCTCTAGAGTATTAAACATTCCAGTATGGCGGACGGCTTACGTATCGAAACAGCCACTAGGACATCTAGCTATGCTTTTGTCAGTCACAGAAGCGCGTGTTGAATAAACAATTGTGTTTGAGGGGAAAATTACAAAAAATGATGGAAAACACATGACCTAGAGTGAAGGAGAGACTGTTTAATTCTTACCTTTATAGTCCACCGAAAAGTCCACTCATGAAAAAAACTTGATAAATTTAATATAAGGATGCACAACCCTGTCGAAAAAAAACAGCATATGGTGGTTTGGTAAGTTTTGAAGTTGGGATGCTAGTTTTAACTGGTTTAAGATGGTCCTTTGCTGGTCATGTGCTGGTCCTAAACTGGTCCGACCAATTTAAGACTAGCACATGACCAGTATAAACCAGCACAAACCAGCATTCCAGCTTCAAAACAGACCTAACCAGCATATGCTGTTTTTTTTTTTTTTTTTCAACAGGGAAATATGCAAATAAAAATGTTAACCCGGGGTTTAGGAGCATGCTGTGTCAATCATCAGTTTATAAATACACAGGATTAATTGTTATACTTGGCTAAAATAGCAGTGTGAAACATGAAACAAGAAAACCCAGAGTTCGCTTTTGCTGAGATTTAGAAAGAGCCAGGGGTAACTACTTCAAGTTTGAAAGTCCATTTTTTGAGTACATTATCAGCTTTTATGAGCCTAAATTACTTGTTTGGTAGCATTAAATAGATAATTAAATAGATATTAGCAATGGGTAAGTTGTGGCCTAGTGGTTAGAGAGTTTGACTCCTAAGGTTGTGGGTTTGAGTCTCGGGCTGGCAATACCATGACTGAGGTGCCTTTGAGCAAGGCATCAAACCCCCAACTGCTCCCCGGGTGCCAAGCATTAATGGATTCCCACTGCTGTGTGTGTGTGTGTGTGTTCACTGCTCTGTGTGTGTGCATTTTGGATGGGTTAAATGGAGAGCATGAATTCTGAGTATGGGTCACCATACTTGGCTGCATGTCATGTCACTTTTCTCTTTCAATATTAACAATATAATAATTCACTGATTCTTGAAATAAGGAACAAAACAACATCCCACAGACAAAAGCCCTCTTTATATTAAAAATGAAGAAATTCAACAAAATAAAAATACTTGAAATAAGTTACATCTAAAGGAAATCATACTCAGGGCGTTCATTGCTTTTTCTTTTATATAATTAATTCATCATTATTTTAAATACATGCTCTATACTTGGAAATACATGTAATTGAACCTGTCCTCAACTGAGGTCACAATGTAAAATTGCCAAACAAAGTGTTGAAAAATGCAACAAATTCTAAAATATACATTTGTATTCAAAGGCAGAGATCGGTAATATATCAAACAATGAAAAAAGTAAGTCCTGGATGATATTTCCCATTAAAAAAAACATGTATCAAAGTTGTCCTCATCTCCGTCAGGATTTTTTATAATTCTGAATAAATGTCAGCAGCATCTTTAACTCTGAGAAACCCTTTCCTATTTCCTGCTCATTGTCGATCTTACAGTAGGACACTGTGCTGGATCTTTTATATATTTTTTTTATATTTTATACAAACATTGTTGAAGCCTCTGTGGTCACATCTTTAAAGTGATTGTTGATTGCCATTTCACCGTAAGTATGTAATGTTGCTGTTTGAGCATAAACAATATCTGTAAAGTTGCAGTGCTGAAAGTTCAATGGATACAGAGATATCATCTTTTAAAATTCTGTCAGTTTATCCAGGTACGTTACATCAGGAACAAAGATAAACCCCGTCCCCAGAAACAGGCATCGAAGGGGACGAGGCCTTGCTGTGCTGCTTTAGAGAAGAGGAAGAGAAAACCAGGGGTGCACGTAAAAATCTAACATCGTAATGCGTTAAGTTAGGTTTTTTAATAAAACGAAGCATGAATATATGTCAGAATGACCTCATAGCTACAGCTAAGAAAAAAACTAAATTGAACCACTGTACAATGTGGTTATGTGCAAAAATGTTGATTATTTGCACAAAGTTTTGTCAACTCCGTCAGATTTGATGAATGCTCACACAACTCTTTATATAGTCATATATTTTTTACATTTATAGAAATACAAATTTCAGGAAAGCTTTTCCTTACATGGTTCATTAGCAGAGACTATAGCGAGACTTCAATCCACAGAAAGATGCGTTCATGTGAAAATTCTTCAATCCTGCCATTACACACCACTAGAGGATGTTGTTTTGTGGACGATGTGATTCACAGGCAATCGGTTACAATGAGATGTGGTTTGTTTTGTCGAGGCAAACACTGTAAACTCAGTAATTTTATTCCTGAGACATTTATAAATCTTAACACTTTCCAGAATTCAAAATACCAATCAATTCATGTCAAGTATATGCCCACACTAGACCATGAACTCGAAAGGGCAAACTCATAAAATGTATAACTACAATATAAATTAGTAACAAATACATGAGAAATATTAAACAATATTACACCATTTTCACATAGTTTGCATTTAAAAGCAATCTCTGTCACGGTTCATGAATGCACCGTCTCCTGCTGTGTTCATGTTACGTCATGTTGATTGTTTCATTTGGGCAGGTGCAGCTCATTCCAACAGCCTACCTAATGCCCTGTCTTTCATCTCGTTCGTGAGATCATTGTTTGAGGTCCCCGGTGTACATGTCTGTTCGTCCTCAAGTGTTCCTGCCCTTGCTCTGTTTCCTGTTCCTGTATCTCTGGATTATCACCAGCATTCACGGACTATCACCACCTTTCACAGATCTACCACCACCATCATCTCTACCAACGCACTCAAATCACCTACTCACCAGTCTGTGCTGCCATCGAGGTTTCTGCGTCAATCTCCAGCCTCCATTCATCACACCTCCATTCAATAAACTTCATTTACTTGCTTTTGCCTCCTGTCCTCCATTTACAGCGTCACAGAACGATCTGACCAAAATGGAGGTGGAGAGTAAACCACCTTCCGCCCTCAAACATTTTCTCAGCGCCAGTGTTCGGAGGATGGACTCCCAGGAGAGGAATCTTAACGACACTGGTCGGGGGAACAGCGGTGTGGGAGAACCAGGACCCATGCTGCGCCTCGTTTCAGGCACTCTCCGCCGAGATGAGACCGGGTCTTTGATCGGGCCGTCGCAGGGAGGGAGGCAGCAAGGAGGCTGTCAGAGCTACGTCAGCATGAAAGATCCGTCTCGGACTATTCCATCGAGTTCTAAACCCTGGCGGTGGAGTGCCATAGGAACGAGGAGGCGCAGTGGGACATGTTCCTGCATGGGCTGGCTGACCGCGTCCAGAAGAAGATCTACGCCCTGGATCTCCCCACTACTCTGAATGGGCTCATTGAACTGGCTTTTCGGGTCGACGCACGTCTGACGCGGATGGAGAGGAGGAGCTTAATGGACAGAAACTCCCGGTTATTTCTCACGTCACTGAAGACATCACCCTCATCACATCAGGCAATCACTCTGAAACCATTTCCTTCCACATACTTGACTCTCCCCTGGCACCCATAGTCATCGGTCACCCTTGGCTCCTCCTCCATAACCCCAAATTAAACTGGTCCTCCAACTCCATTCTTACCTGGTGTAAAAAATGTCATGAGTCTTGTTTAGTGTCTGCCTGTCCGTCTGTGTCTATGTCTGTGTTACAGGAGGAGGTGGTGGATTTGTCTAACGTGCCCGCGGAGTACCTCCATCTGAAGGAAGTGTTCAGTAAGTCTCGTGCTGCTTCTCTTCCTCCGCATCGTCCCTACGACTGTGCCATAGAATTACTGACAGGTAAGTCTCTGCCTAAACGCAAATTATATTCACTTTCTGTTCCGGAAAGGGAGGCTATGGAGAAATATATTTCTGATTCTCTAGCTTCAAAGTTCATCCTCTTCTCCAGCAGGGGCGGGGTTCTTTTTTGTGGGGAATAAGGACGGATCACTGCAAACTTGTATTGATTACCGGGGGACTGAACAACATCACGGTAAAGAATACTTTGCCGTTGATGTCTTCGGCCTTCGAGAGGTTGCAGGGAGCGTCGTTTTCACAAAACTGGACTTACGCAATGCTTATCATTTGGTCCGTGTCAGGGAGGGGGATGAATGGAAGACCACCTTTAATATCCTCCGAGGGCACTTTGAATATTTGGTCATGCCCTTCGGGCTTACCAACTCCCCAGCGGTCTTCCAGGCACTTGCAACGACGTGCTGCGAGATACGATTGATCAGTTCATATATGTCTACCTGGACGACATACTGATTTTTTCTTCCTCTCTCCAGGAACATGTGCAGCACGTCCGACGACTGCTTCAGAAGTTGCTAGAGAATGGGCTTTTTGTCAAGGCGGAGAAATGCGACTTTCATGCACAGTCAATTCCATTTCTGGGGTATATCGTGTCGACTGAGGCAATACGCATGGATCCCGAGAACGTTAAGGCTGTAGTATAGTGTCCAAGTCCAGATTCCCGTAAGGCCCTACAAAGGTTTCTGGGGTTCGCCAACTTCTACCGGCATTTTATTCGCAACTTCAGCCAACTAGCCGCACCTTTGACCACCTTGACCTCCGCCAAGACTGCGTTCAGGTGGTCAGACACAGTTGAGGCTGTGTTTGCCAAACTGAAGAGCTGCTTTGTTTCAGCCCCTATCTTGATCACCCCTGACCCAGCACATCAGTTTGTGGTGGAGGTCGATGCGCCGGAGCGGTGTTATCGCAACGTTCTCCCTCAGACGACAAGGTCTGCCCTTGCGCGTATTTTATCTCCTGCAGAATGAAATTACGATATATCACAGATTGTGTCCATATATAATGGTTTCATAGTCTAATATGCCATGTGTCAATTATCAGAGATCTCTTAGGACCATTACACAGAGCTAGGTTAGCCCAAAAAAACAAGCCATCTCGTCACTCCTCCAAACAAAGAAACTGTTCCCTCAAAATGGCCGCCCTCCTCCTTTTATTAGTAGGCCCACCGTAATAAGAGTTCTTACAGGTCAAAAAATAAATCCCCTCAAACAAAAAAATTTTGGAGAAAAAAAATAACTCAAAACCAACATGACACAAGTGAGCATTGTGCAGGGTTTTACTGTGGCAGTGTCACAACGTAACAAACCCGTTTCAAATATAAAATTAAATGAATTGCTAATTGCTTATTTGAAATAAAAATGTAAAGCCTGTACCAATATTAGATATGTCATTACATTGCTGTCTTACCCCACCAGCCAGTCGCTGCATTGCTGATCATGGTGTCGAGTATCAATACATAGCCCATTTTAAACAAACCCATGAACACAAAATCAGCAGCTATTTCAGACTAACAAGACCAGACTCTTATCTAAATGAATGGGCATAGAGTCAGATCTGCACTTTCACTGGTCACTGGGACATAAAAACTGCATGTATAGAAACAGCAGTAAAATATGATAAAAATCGCTGAAAAATGTTGATGAGTGCCTCAAAATAAGGTTTAAAATGCCTTTTCCCCACAGGTTATACTTTTACTACGCATGCGCAAGGGTTCCTGAACTGTGCGCATACGTCAGTGGAACCAGAAAATAGGCTTAAATGTTTCCCGGCTTGACAGTTAAAAGCAGATGATTCGCGTTCCAGCGGGAGGTGCGGGACATGTGCATACGACCGCCATCTTTGCAGTTATGGGTTTTCCTTATATAGTTGTATTGAGGATTGAGGAAGTGGCATGTCTCTTATAAATTGTCTCTGGTGACATACAAAGAATGAGCCCCATGAGGCTGTTTCATAAAGGACGCTAAGAAAAGTGGGGATTAAAGTCCAAAACCTGACTTGAAATAACTTAACAAATCAATCCGGACTAAAGCAGTTTCATAAATGACAATTCAAGTTCACATAATCTCACTAATTTGATCCAGGTTCAGTGAGCCAGGATAATTTAATGTGCACGCATATTGCATGCAGCCCTTAATGTCGATCATGGATCAAATCGATCCACCATAGCAAAAAGTGTATATTTGTGCTGTTTTAATGCATTTGACACAATGTGTTTTCATAACTGAGACATCACAGGTATATTTTTCATCTGTAAATGTTAGAAAGTCATGCAAATTCGATGAGTGAATTCGAGCTACACAGATGGACTTTAACTTTTAATTTAGTGTTTTTATTGCTTTTAAAGATTTTATATAATTTTATATTGCAATGTTTTAATGCTCTACTTATAACCATAAAGTACAGCTGTCATATCAGAGAGAAAAGCTGCGTTACTAGAAACTGCTGATCAACTGAATGGGAAATTAGTGACACCTGCTCCACTCACCGGTCTCGAGTCCCATGGAGGAGATTGGAAGGATGTAAAAAAGGGGAGCGACGACAGTGAAGGACGAGAGAGGACCAGTCCTGGGCTCTATTTTGTTTTAGTTTTGTTTGTGTATGGTAGTCGACCGCGGGTCGTCCATTTTGTGTTTATTTTATTATTAAAGTTTAATTTGAATGTCCGCCGGTTCCCGCCTCCTTCTTCCCATGAATATTTTTATTATAGCTTTAATATACCGTAAAAAATATCTTAAAACATAGTCATTAAATCTTGGGCACAATACATTAAATACAATCTGCTGTAGACTATACTGGTATTTATAAACCCGATTCCAAAAATGTTGGGACACTGTACAAATTGTGAATAAAAACAGAATGCACTGTGGAGGTTTCAAATGTAAATATTTAATTCAGAATACAACATAGATTACATATTAAATGTTTAAACTGAGAAATGTATAATTTTAAGGGAAAAATAAGTTGATTTTAAATTTCATGGTATCAACGCATCCCCAAAAAGTTGGGACAAGGCCATGTTTACCACTGTGTGGCATCCCCTCTTCTTTTTATAACAGTCTCCAAATGTCTGGGGACTGAGGAGACAAGTTGCTCAAGTTTAGGAATAGGAATGTTGTCCCATTCTTGTCTAATACAGGCATCTAGTTGCTCAGTTGAGTTATATTTATATAGTTATATTAGGTCTTATTTGTTGCATCTTAGTCTTTATGATGCGCCAAATGTTTTCTATGGGTGAAAGATCTGGACTGCAGGCTGGCCATTTCAGTACCCCGATCCTTCTTCTACACAGCCATGATGTTGTACTTGATGCAGTATGTGGTCTGGCATTGTCATGTTGGAAAATGCAAGGTATTCCCGGAAAGAGACGATGTCTGGATGGGAGCATATGTTGTTCTAGAACTTGCATATACCTTTCAGCATGATGGTGCCTTTCCAGATGTGTAAGCTGTCCATGCCACATGCACTCATGCATACCATCAGAGATGCAGGCTTCTGAACTGAGCGCTGATAACAACTTGGGTTGTCCTTGTCCTCTTTGGTCCGGAATACATGGCGTCCCAGATTTCCAAAAAGCAAATTTTGATTCGTCCTACCACAGAACAGTTTTCCACTTTGCCAAAGTCCATTTTAAATGAGCCTTTGCTCAGAGAAAATGCCTGTGCTTCTGGATCATGTTTAGATATGGCTTCAATGGCAAATGGCATGGTGGATTGTATTCACCGACAATGTTTTCTGGAAGTATTCCTGAGCCCATGTTGTGATTTCCATTACAGTAGCATTCCTGTATGTGATCCAGTGCCGTCTAAGGGCCCGAAGATCACAGCCATCCAGTATGGTTTTTCCGGCCTGGACCCTTACGCACAGGGCCGGCGCTAGCCATTTGGGTGCCCTAAGCACAAATGCTTGGCGGTCCCCCACCCCACCCTGCCCTCCCCTCCCAACCACCCAGTCACCAACCAAAGACATAACTACCATTCAGAATTTCTTAGTTAGGTTCTCTTTACTTCCAAAATAACTGCTGCAAATGAATAATTGGAACAGAACAATGTAAACACAGAAAGTTAAAAGTGCAAAAAAAGTTTATTGCAAATAACAGTATAAGTGTATGAATTTTATGAAGTATGAATTTTAAACTGCACATTTTAAACTGCAAATAACAATGCATAACTGCACAGTAGAAATTACTCAACAGATGGACTACATCTCTATAAAGAGACCATTCTGCTATTCTATAGAACTATATTAAACATTTTCACTACCATCCGTTGTCAGAGGCCCTACAGAGGCACACGCCTACATTTCCTAGCTGCAAAATCAGCTACCAGCAGTGTTGGGAACGTTCATTTAAAAAAGTAATTAGTTATAGTTACTCACTGCTTGTTCCAAAAAATAAGTGAGTTAGTAACTGAATTACTCTATAATAAAAGTAACTCGTTACCAGGGAAAGTAACTATTTGCGTTACTGTAAAAAAAGAAAAAGAAAAAAAAAGTTGCTACATGTCAGAGAATTTGTACTTTTTTTTCTTTTTTGCAGTTTTCACAAGTCAGTTGAAATGAGTAGAACAGACAGGTACATAACTTTCAATATTGATTGCACGTCAACAGACAGCAAGAGTTTTGTCCTGCACTTCAAGTATTATCTTTGTAAGAAAGGGTGTTTTTGGTCACTAGCTTTGTAGACGCGTGCCACACATTACATGCACGTTCTTGCCTTTGACCACAATGAATTTGAAGTAGTGCTTATATCTTCACCTTGAAAATGCCAACTTTTCATCGGATTGCTCCTGACTCGCCATCTCGCCATATTTGCTGCGAATCTCTGTGTAGCTGTTGTGTGTGTGTGTGTGTGTGTGTGTGTGTGTGTGTGTGGGTGTGGGTGTGGGTGTGTGTGGCGCCGCTGGCGCAGCCGCGTGCGCCGGCATGTGTGTAAAAACACTGGCTCTGATTGGCTACCATGAAACACATGACTCTGCCTTAGCCAATCATAATCGCTTATCTCGTTATTAACCCACCTGCTCACTCGCTGTGTGAGCCAGGGGTGCGTTCGGATTGCATAGTTTATTAAATCAATGCATAGTAACGCACCGCATTTAACATTCAGTAACGTTAACGGCGTTGTAACGACGGGAAAAGTAATTAGTTAGATTACCGCGTTACTGAAAAAATAACGTAGTTACCTAACGCCGTTCTTTTAAAACTAACATTTTAATGTAAAACATTGTCTTACCTGCAAGCGACGCGCGAGCATCATCCTGCTGTCTCTTCTTTTTTCTTTTTTTCCGCCCCCGACTCTTGGTGCCTTTTCGAGGCCATGTCTGAGGTCAGTGTCTGCCAAATTTCACATTGATTGAGGCATAATCGAACAGACCACTGGGAGGTGGGGAAGGGGGGGGGGCACCAGAGGGAGATCGACTGGCACAGAGATTCACCTTTTTCTCGACTAATTTGGTCTAGGCCTTTTGTATTGCTTTTGTATATTAACATGCTTTTAGAAATATTTTATTTGTTATTTATACTAGTAGCCTATTGTGATGATTTTTTAACGACCCAGAATTTTTGGTGTCCCCCCAAGCACTTGGTGCCCTACGCGCAGTGCGTGTGCGGATCTGTTATCTGTATTCTATTGTGAATATAATCTAAGTTCATAAGATTTGTAAGTTATTCCATTCCTTTTTTACTCACAATTTGTACAGTGTCCAAAAAATGTTTGAATCGGATTTGTATTTGCTGTTGCATTTTTTGTATACTTTTATTTTTGGACTGATAATGTAAAATAATTGTATGTGAGAGAGTCCGTGGTAATTTCCAATGTGTTCTTATTGGTCAGTGTTAGAGGAGCTCAGTTTAGCTTGACTGTTAGTCTCTGGACCAGATTAGTTTCCCAGAATAAGTTGCCAGAGTGACTGAGCTTGAGCTATGGAAGTTTATTCATGTTCAAAATATAAAGAGGTGGGTAGAGTATCCAAAAACTGTACTCAAGTTAAAGTGCTTATAAAAATAATTGATCAAGTAAGAGTAAAAGTAGTGCGCCAGACCTAGCAATATAAGCAAACGCATAGGTCCCTGTGGCCACCAGGGGGCCCCATGTTAGTGTCCAGACTGTAATATTTGATGTAATAACTTTTATAAAGTTTCAGTTAGTGTGTTAATGTTTGAAAATGATGTGGAAATGATGTGGCACTATAAAACTGGTGCATCCTCAGAGAGGTGGAAAAAGAGAAAAGAAATTGATCAAGATTTTAAAAGTATATTGTTGAAATGGTGGATGCTGCATTGTGCTTCAAGCAATTTGATGAAGCGCTGTGAATGTAACAACAGTAATGAATATGAACGTATTGTTACAGTGAGCACTTCAAAATACACAAATATTTCTAGATATTGTTTTTTCCCAATGGTTTACATTTTTAGAATGTACATTATCTTATTTTCCATCGACCTGTTAAGTTTTACAACACTAAGCATTGAGTGAAATGAAACTCCTTCAGCAGCATAGGATCAAGGACGTCATCCCGGGAAATCCAGGAATGTTCCACTGGTATGTAACATTCCCAGTCGACCAGGTATTCGAGTTGGCCACCCCATCACCACGAGTCCAAGATGTCCTGAACTTGATAGATGTAGAGTTGGCCCAGGATCTCCGGAGGAGCGGGTTCTTCGGGTTCCAGGGTGTCTGGAATGGAAGGAGAACATGGTTTTAGGAATGTGACGTGAAGAGAGGAGTGAATTTGGTACCTTGGTGGCAGTTGCAGTGGATAAGTGACCTCATCAATCTGCCTCTCGATTGTGAATGGACCATTGACCAATGTAAATGACTCCCGGGGGTGACAGCCATACCTTGTTTCCAGGGTGGTAAACGGGAGTGGAGGCATGTCGGGCATTGGCAAAGGTTTTACGTCTCTGTACTGCCCACTGGAGATGGATATGGGCTGAGTCCCACACTCTCTCGCTCGCCCGGAACCAGTAGTCCACAGCTGGAACTTCCGATTTTTCTCCTGTCCATGGGAATAGTGGAGGTTGGTAGCCGGCCCAAGGGAGGAAGCGGTTTCAGCTGTGCTGGTCTTCTTGGCAGTATGCCTGGAGGTAGCGTCCGAGTTCCTGGATTTTCTGCTCAGTCTGGCCATTTGTCTGGGGATGGTATCTGGAGGATAGGTTCACTGTGACCCCTAACAGCTGGAAAAAAGGCCTTTTTAGACTGGACACCAAAGTACTGCAGTGAAGGTGGTTTTATACTGGGTATGATTATTGAGTGCAGGTGATCAGTACTCCGACGACTGGAATCGGGTGTGATTGGAACCAAGTCACAGTGATGATGGCAGTGGATTTGAAGGTGATGATTCCCTGTCACTCAAGTAGTGAGTTACTAACTTTAGATCATACATAGCCTATATAATTACCTTATGAGATGTATCTATGCTGTTCTTTAAAGTCAAATTTAGCCTGTTACCTTAATCAATAACTATACTGTTATATTCTGTTACCAATCCTTTATTTTCATCATCAACAAATGCCATCTTTATACTGCAAACGTTTAATAGTAGAAGCATCTGACATTGTGCTTATGTTTATTTACAGTCTTTTCAGTGCAGTTAAGTTTCAATATCTTAAAATATATATGGATCTTGACCGGTAGCCAGAGGGGTGAGTATTGGTGTAATGTGCTCACATTTTCCAGTGCCAGTCAATAATCTGGCTGCCGAATTTTGCACCAATTGCAATCGATCCAAAGATGATTTAGGCATTTAATGTCCTGAAGACATGCAAACAGATTAGAAGTAGATACATTTTTTAATTAAACAGGAAAATAGAGCTGAGTGTCATCTGCATATAGATGATATGATCAATTATGTTTCTGAATAATATGACCGGGTAGAACCATAACGAAAAAAGAAGAGGAGTCAGAATTTAACCCTGTGGAACACCGGAGATTTGAGTCTGAGTCTCTGAGATGAGAAACAATTCCCCAATTTCACGTAAAAAAGTTATGTCTTTAAGGTGGGATACAAACCCCTTCAGCACATATCCCTGAAACCCAGCTACTTGATCAAGGCTTCTGAAAGAAGGATGTCATGACCTATGGTTGGTGTGATAGCATCATGTCGAGGAGATAGTGTGTTTTTAATTGTAAAGGCAAGTTTGTTTTATTTTCACTGCCAAAGAATGAAGATCAGAAGAACCAATGGCTAAAATTCATTTTTACCACAATACCAGAGCAGTACAACAAATCCCTTTTGTTGTGTTCACAACATTTCACTGATGACTGCTTTTCTAATCTCGGTGAGTACAAGGCAGGATTTTCAAAGCGTTTGGCCATAAAAGAGGGTTCATTACCAACTTTATTTAGACCAACAAGCATCTCCAAATCACAACTTGTAAGTATGATTATGAAGTTATATGTTTGTTTTCTCCCGAGCGTCTTATCAGTATGTGTGCTGTCTGCAGCCTTTGTCTGCGCTGATCTTCATTTACAAACACGTCATTAAAATGAAGTGTAACTCCGTGAATACTTAACGAAGAGACATGAGAGAGATATCTATAGAAAGCTTGACATGTCTACTTTAAAACTAAACAAGTGCTGCCAAAAATATTCTGTGATAAAGTAATCCATATGAAAACAACGCAATGTCCGTTTTTCACTTCTCCCTTCGTTATATCTGATGTGACCACGCCCCCGCGCTGAACGCGCTATTCAGATTCAAACTGAAGCGCGCGGCTTGAATACACCCACACAGAAGAAAAAGCAGCAAGACTGTTCAAGTTTTTTATTTTACTGTTTGCTTCGCGATAAGAGGAATAAGATATAATTCACCTCAACGCATTGTTTACCGTGAAGTTGTGTGCGGAACAACCAATCAAACCTGACTATGTCAGTTGACCAATCAGAACACAGTATGCTAACGAAAGGTGGGGTTTAAGGAAACTGAATCTTTTGAACAGCTTCGCGCGAACCGTTTGGGGATCTCTGAGAATTGAGGTAATTTTAAAATTATATTTCGACAAAATGACAATGTTTTTTAACCTTGGATGGATTTAAACCTGTTGTACAGGACTTATAAACAGTGATAGGAAGCTTAGAATTTTCATCTTACTGGCTCTTAAACTCTTCAGAAAAGTGGATCTCGCGAGCCAGATTTGAGTATCCCTGATCTATTGTATCAGATGCTGCATAAATCAAGCATGATTAAGATACAGTAATCTATGTAACCCCAGACAGAAAGTCCCCAAATATTTAGCTTGAAAATATTGAATTATGTTTTGTTTTACATCTCTCTGTTTTAATATATTGATACATTTCTTAATGTAGACATATTAAGTAAACAAGCACCATATTTTGGCATATGTATGCACACACACACACACACACAAATCTCCCGTAATTTTTGTCTAATTTTGCTCTACCAACAAAAAATAGTAACAACTGTCATGCCATTCCAACATAGGCCTACACAAAATGATGTACAAAATTTTTGTACCAGCTGCAAAAAAAAAAATAATATAAAAAAAAAATAATACTTTTACAAAAGTTGTTAAAAATGATCCTATATTTGATGACAGCTAAGTGACAATTTGACCTCATTTTAAAATAATCAAATGCGCTCCGGGTTAAAAGGTGCATTCAATTTAATTTGTCTTGAAACCACTAGATGGAAAAAAATAATAATAATAAAATAAATAAAAAAATCCTAATCTGCAGCAGCTTCCTAAACAAATTTTCGCAAGGCCTACATAAATGGAAAATTCTTGAATTTCTTGAAGAAATTAATGATTTCTTTATTATTGTTGTTATTATTATTATTAATAAACAATTATTTAGACACTCGACAATGTATGCATGTCATTGCATATACGGTATGTCAAACCATAGCATCTGACAAAATAAAAGAGCTTTCTCTGAACTAACTTCTGTTTTTGCAATGAATTTTAATTAGTTCGCCTCATAGTGTATAGTGATGTATTGTCTTCATTTTGAACAGTATCCATTGTTTCCTTCTCTCTCTCTCTCTCAATGCATGTTTGTGTGTGCGTGTATGCACTTGTACAGCTTTGTAAATGGCACTTTGAATTTTGGACCATCGCAGTGAGGACAATCCTGTAAAATGAGGACATTTTAGCCGGTCCTCACTTTCTGAGACCCCTTTAAATGCCTGTTTGCGGTTCAAGACTTGGTTTCAGGTGTCAAGTTATAATTGGTTAAAGGGTAGGTTTAGGGTAAGAGTTTGGATAAGGCACTTAGCTCTGATGAGTAGGTTTAGGCTGGTAAGGAGCTAGAGATTGTGTAACCCCTCTCTCCTGGGTCCTCGCAGACACACCTCACACTCGCTCCGAGCGGGCCTTTGAGTTGTGTGTGTATAATGTTTTACTATTCGTTTTAATGAAAAGTGTGCCTCTCACGGTTTGATATTTTAAAATGCAACAGCATTTATAAAAAAAATAAATGTGCAAATATAAGCTTAAAAGGTTCATATTAATACCTTCATGAAAGTGTTCCGCCCCAGTGACAGCTTTTGTACCTTAGATTATTAACATTATATGTCCACAAAAATGAAATACTCGCTCTGTCCAGTGGGTGGAGACTCAATACTCTGCAAAAGTTTCTGCACTTTAAACTGAGACGTGCATACTACCCGCTCTCGGAAACGGCCTCTACTTAATACATACAACATTTATATCACACTTAATCGGATGATAAATCCATAATCTATCTCTTAAAATGATGCATATCGAATCTATTGTTCGCTTTAGGTTGGCCACATAATAAGCATGAAGGTTAATTCAAAGTATATACTGACGTTTAACCTATATGTTTTTAATTCCAACCTAAATTAGAATATTATTAATATATATGTTATTATTATTATTGGCAAACAACACAGGTTGTTTATTAATGATAATCGAATAGCTCTATGTTTGCATGAGCACTCCAGCCGCAGCTAGACATCAGTGGTGCTTGTGATAAAAGGGAATGGCCCCTGGCAGGGAACGTCGCCAAATGTATAGATAGCATCATATAGCGTATATATGTGTACATATACAGACACGGAACGAGGGGCTAAACTGGCCGCTTTTCATAATGCGTTTCGGTCATCAACACAAATATACCACCAGACACAAACACGAGTCTTTAATGCACAGGTTATTTAGCGTGGGACCGTCCTCCACTTATTAGCGTTGAGTTATTTGTAGATGTTGCCTATAGAGTGGGGGAAGGCAGCCCCATTGATTCAGAGGTTTGGAATTTGCATCTGATTGCTGTTTGTCAACCAATGGTTTGACTCCCCGACCGCAGGCACCGCCTCAGAGTAGACGCACATATGATGTTACAGCCAAATTAACCTCTATATCGAAATCAAATGAGGAAGAGAGAGGTGCTTCAGTGAGAGCACCAGCCATACTGTTTCTATTGGCTCTCGGAGGTCCGCCACAGTGATTCAAGCGTCGCCAGCTGGCTGTTTTTACAGGCAAATCAGGAATGTTCCTTCCGCTTCCCAAGAAAAAGACGAAACGGAAGTTAAACTGGTAAGTGAAATAATGTGTCTTTTCCCCTTCTCAGTCAGCCGACATTCACTTTTTCCTGTTTGTGTTGACTGTATGGGAAATGCATTGCCTCAGGAGGTTTAATGAGTTTTCATTTCTGTCATTGCTGGTTTAAAGCTGATCATATTATGATGTGTTAGTATTGGTGTCAGTGTATTTTACAGCCATCAGAATAAACACTTAAGACAAACAAATATTCAGTAACTTCCATAAGACACGCGATTTATATATGCAAATTAGTATAAATACCCGGGTTTATTATTATAATTGTTTTTTTTCAACTTGGATGTAGTTTTATATATATATATATATATATATATATATATTTGTGTTTTTTTTTTTGTTTTTTTTTTGGAGGTCGATTATTTGTGATCTTGCGGATGTGGAAGTTGTTTGTTTGTTTATTGATTGATTGATTGAATTAAATTGGCCTTTTTAAGTGTGTATATAAGTGTCCGGTAACTAATATAATGGATATAATACTTTTCTACTGATACAATAATAACTAAAATAATAATAATAATAATAATAATAATAATGCTAAGTCAAAAATAATATAATATTGTTAATGCAATTCTATTTATGTGAAGAAGTTTGCGTTCTAAGTGTGTACAGATATTCTTCCTTATTTTAGGTTCTGTCTAACTGTTATATTTAAAACGTTACAATTTTCTCACTTCAGAATGAAGTGTTTTTAAAGCTGAATAATTATGCAATAACTATAAATGGAAAAAAGGAAATGTTTAGAACACACAGTGGTATAATTGGCTATGTTGTGTGATGTTGTTTTCAGCGGGTGCCTTGTATACATTTTAAATAATCAATTTTAGAAAAGTGTGACATGAATATCTGTAAATAAAATATTGAACCAATTATTGTCAATCTGTAATTTATGATATAATATTACATATGTAAGTATGTAATGAATAATATTTAATGGTATATATTTGTCTACCTTTTTATAATGTGAGATATAACTTGAATAATATCTCAGTATGCCTTCGTATATGGATTTGGAAACCTACAGATCTGTCTCTCCCAAGGGGGAAGGCAAACCTTTTTAAAGAGTGCTATTGTTGAGACTGATTTGATTTCATTCTCTCCATTCTAATTACCTGTTCAAAATCAGCACCAAGCAGATGTCTCCAAACTTAATTCGATATACAGAAAAGCACATTTGTTTGTGTAGTCTACACGTGGCTTCATCACACACTGCACTGAAACACTACACGCAACAGCTGGAAAAGATATTTAATTCAGTATCTGCTAGCACTGAATCTTGGGATATATGGGCAGTTAGGGAGCGTTTACACTACAGCATTGTCAACTAAAGCAGAAAACGTTTGATGCGATTTGGGCGTTTGTTTACACACTGGGTTTCAAAGTGCAAATTTTTGAAAATTATACCATTATCGTATCCATGTAACCTATTAAAACACAAATATGTGAAAATGGTGACGTCCTGCACATGCCTTTTACATGTTCAGTCTAAACCCATAGTGTTTCTTTACAATGTGATATCGCCAACTACTGGCCAGGTATGCATAACACCGCGGGTCCACGTGAGAAAGGATTGTTCTGACAATGTTTTCATCATCAGTAGGCAAAACTTTTCTGTTTTTAGTACATCATACCCTTAAAGGGAAGATATTTTATTGGATAACTCCGTGATCAAACACAAAAATGAATTAATCTATGCACCATGTTTGCATTTAAATCAATGTCTATAATGAATCTTGGACAAGACAAGAGGTCCTTAAATGTCTTGTTGACTCCATAGAAAGATAAATGAGAAATGTGTGTTGGATTTTGCCATAATTTAGGTGCCCAAAAGCAGAACGGAAGAGAAAGTGCATGTTAAAATAAGTTGTTTGTTGCATTGCATTTCAAACTTTGGACAAATTGGACTACTTTTTACTATGCTATCTAGAGTGTTTTAATCTCTTACTCCGTTTTTTCTTCTTCTTTATATTTTCCTTTGGGATAGCGAATACTGTGACTTGTTTGTCTGCTGCCGGGTGCTTTTAGGTGCTATTAAAAATCTCTTGGTTTACGGGGCCGCCTGCTAAAATGCCCTTTGGCCTGAGAGAGAGAGAGAGAGAGCGGATTAGTGTTAAAGACATATTTGGTGATATATTTCTGGTCTTAAAGACCTAACAAACAGAGTCTGAGAAATGCTATTTTCTCAAACCTGTGCACAGGAAGCGACATCCACAATGCATACGTGCATTTCTAATAATGTGGTTAGTTTTCATTGTACCAGAAGATGTAATTCTATACTAGTCCTGTGGCTAGACTAGAGATAATGTAAAGGAGTCTGTTTGTCAGCAGATTTGCATGACATGCAAATAGGTAGATTTGATAAAGTTGTCAGTAAAACAAACAGAAGGGTCAGCAGCAGAAGAGGAACTTTAATGCTTGTTTGGTGCACGAGAAGTGGGAAAATGACATGGTGCAATCCTTAACTGTGTTTGAATTCTTATTCCTTATGACGCATTTCTTTATTGTTACAATTAATGTATGTATGTGGGCTTTAAACTGATAAGGTGAGATACAAGCAGGAATGAGGCTCTGTGTCCGGTCACACCTGTTGTGATCAGAATGAAGCCGTCGTATCAGCCGTCATCTTTTTCACAAGTTTTCAGGTTGGCAAACCTGGCTCTGAGCTGGCCAAACTGGTTTCAGCTTTGCGTGTTACTAAGTACTGTTGAGCGAGATCAGATATCTAGTATCGCAGCTCAAGGAGGGAACTGCTCTGTTTTTAGATTAATCCATATGCATGTCTCGGTGTGGCCTTTTTAGCACAGAGCTCTTGGGCAACACTTTACCCAAGTGAAACAGAAAGTACCATGTAAAAGTGAGTTCAATGAGTACAAACTGCTGTTGTCATGGTACCAATACAATACAGTTCCACATTTCTTATCACCAATTTTTTATTACCAAAATTAAAATAAGTTAGTAATGCTATTAACACTTATAAGTTATTTAAATATTACCATGTAGCCTTCGAATATTGCTCAATTTTGTAAGTGTTACATTGCACAAGATTTAATCGCCAATCTGTTTTGTCACATCGGATTGTTTTTGTCTCGTCCATTGCTGTGGTTATTACTTCATCAGACATAGCAGATTCAGTCCACATTTTAATACTGTCCTCACTCCTGAAGCTTTGCAGTTTGTACTTGGCATCTTAAAAAAACATTCAACTTTTATTCAAATTATGCATGGGCTCATACAGAAACCAAGCACAGAGCGCTCCGTTTATAATCAATTAAAGGCAGGTTGTATGATCTGCCACGAGAGGGCGCACTACCAAAACAGTAACAATCGCATGGTTTGATGACGCTAAGAAGGAGCGTGGAATGATGACATTTGTTGTCTTCTACCCAAGCGCTGACGGCCATCGATCAGACGGAAAGATAAATCATGGATTTAACGCGAGTTCAACGATTTGAGCGTGTAGATTACATACAAAGTCAATGCAAAGACGCGATCAGACAATGGATCAGACGCGTCCTCGCACGGGTCTAGAGACATGATGCCCAGTGTTTGACCTGTATGCCCCATAATCCTAATCTTGTTGATCGTTATTATGGCATATGTTTTCTGTAAAGATACGAATCAAAACAACTCACCTGTCAAGTAAAACACAAGCGAGATCGGCATCTCTTTCTAGTTGAGTTTTTTCGCGAAGCTACTTCTGCATTTGTCCACGACACTGTGGTTATGTGGTTTCTAAGTCAGTAAAGGTGGTCACAAAGGGTAACTAACGTCATAGACATGTCACTGTTTAGAATGGGAATTTTCTCATGATTTACAAGTATTTACAAATCTTACAAATTGTACCTTTTAAGCTATCAGTTCAGCGCAAACTCACTGACTGATTCAAAACCTCTTTTATAATCGAAAAACCTCTCTGTACTGCACAACGAATCTCTTCTACACATTGTGTTTATATGGTTTATACTTGTCATAGTGACATGATTTGCAAGGCGTACAGAGCTCACGCTGAATAAAACTCAAACTAAAAGCCTCTGATTAGCCATTGCATTCATGCGCTCAACAAACATGTCTATGATCGGTTACGATTCTCAATGCTGCAAAAATATGTTGTAAATAGGATAATTTGACACTCACACGAATATGGGAATTTCTGAAAGCAGGTATCGTATTGATCCGGTACTACAGAGGCTGGTATCGTTACAGTATCGAGTTATTACCATCACACTACACCTTTGACAACACTAGCTTACAAGTTAATACGTCACATACTTGGAGCTGTATATCGCCAACTTGGAACTGGATTCTGTGTGCTGCATTGACAAATACACACGGCCTTTAACACATTAGATGTTTCTATAATAAGGCAGAGTTCATTGTTTCAGAAAATAGCATTCTGAGTGTTGGGAGGAGGATGTGTGGATTCAGTGAGTGGCTTGGCTTGGGTTCAAACTGCGCCTTTGCCAAAAGCCACATATTAAAACGTTTCTGTGGTTCACTGCTGTTCACCTCAAGCACCTGCTAAAAAAGTGATGATTTCACTGTTTGGGAGTGTGCCATAAGGGAATCCCAGCCAGCTGGTCTTTGCTTTTCCTTTCTGCCGAGCTACTTGGGAGCGACTTGGAGAGACGTTCTGGTAACAGAAACTGTATGCTTTGTACCTGTGGTCTGGAGCGTTTTTGATCATTGTCTAATTTGGTTAACAAACAATTCTGGCGTATTAAGTCTGGCAGTTTGCCATCGTAGTTGCACGCAAACAAAATCAACAAACTGGATTTGCAGAATTACAACATTAATCATCTGGGCTCTTTTGTCGGCCGTGTATTTATTAGACTGTCGTTAACTGAAAAGACTGGGCTCTTTAGATTATAATACAAAGCGAAAACATACCCTCCACTCACAACACGGTCTTACGTCAAACTACCAACTGACTCGTACAGCCAGTTTATTTCCATCAGGCACGTACCTTACAGGCTGCAAAATTACCAGTCCTAACCTACCCTCTTGGACTGAATATTAAAATCTGCACATGATTTGCATGTCTGGTAGTAAAAGTTGAAAAATGTCAGTGTTGTCTACTTTCGCTACGAGCTCTGTTGTTGATGGGGATAATAAAGCGTTAAAGAACAATAACAGCATTACATGAAGAATCTGGAATGCAGAGATGACAATATGGACAGTTATAGACCCGAGCAGTGTTGCTGTACAGTGATTTCAGTCCGAGCTAGGAAAATGACTATAGTACTACAATGCAATGGACCTTTTTGATACACTAAACTAATGATAGATTTGTATATTTTCTATGGAAGTCAGTGGGGTCCATCAACTCTTTGGTTATCCATATTCTTCAAAATATCATCCTTTATGTTCTACGGAAGAGAGAAACTCATAAAGGTTTTTTTTTTGGGTAATTTAGGGTTCAAATAAGCAGATCTTTCTGAAAGCGGACTGCTGAAAAGTAGTGCATGCAAAGAAACAGAGTGGTAATGAACGGCTGTGTGGAAACAACTATACTGAACTCATCACAGATTCAGTTCCTATATGTCAAAGGCTCATATAGAGGAAATACAATTTTTTTTTTTTTATATCATAGTTTAAGGAGCTTTTCAATATGCTGGAAGTTGACTAACAACAACATCTGTGGACTTTAGGTTAAAACCTGCTTTAAAAAAAAAAAAAAAAAAAGATTTAATAATATCTGGTGATACATTGAGTTCAAGATTTTATAGTACTGTAATATAATACAGTTAGATGAGTAAGTGAGACATGATGATGAAAAGCAATATTTACCTCCATATTCTCAAAATTTATTTTGAATAATTGCACTTAGCTGCACGCGCAAAAAAAATTAAATAAAAAGCTTTAAAAGCTCAGTCACTGTGGTTATACCTTTTTTAAAGGTTTCAAAGGTTGCATATTATTTAAAAAGGAACTGCCCAAGTAACCGCTTTTGTACTTTGTTTTCTGGGAATGTGTACTGGTAGATTTAGAAACTAAAGGAACAATCATTTTTGTTAACCTTTAATGTCAATAAAACTCCCACCTCTCATGCACCAAACATAAGCCAATCAGTAGACTTGGGATGTATTGTACTACTAGTCACATGACATAAAAGAAAGCATATTATTTATTTCTTTAAATACCGTCTTTTTATTCCAACAATGCATCTTGTTGTATTTTTGCGACTGATTGTAAATGCGTAGCTACATCGTTTGTGAGAGCTGGCTTGAAACGCCTCTTAAAAGGGGGCTGTTTGAGGTCTCCAGGCTCGGATCCGCTTTTAAAAGTAGACTAAAAATAAAAAAAGATTTTTGCTTTCTTTACATGGCATACTATTTTATTATTTGCCTTAAAGGTCCGAGAGACTGTAGTCAACAGTTAACCAGGTTGTTTAATCCTGAATGATTGTTGTTCTGCTGTCACTGAAGAGGAACTGCTCACAGGAGTAACAAATGTGGTTTCTGCATAAGCAGAATGCATACGTCTTTTGCATTTGCCGCATGTCTTCCAGACTTCCACTGGCTGTTGAAGCACGTTCTTGGTAGTTTGCGTTCACTACCATGAAATCTGGTTTCTTGCATCACATCAGCTCCTTTGAAGCTGTAAATTTGAGGTGTTGTGTTACATCCTGTTCTTGAAAAATGAAAGGGGTGACGATAAGTGCCATCACAGTTAAACATGAAGACAGTTCATTGCTTTTTGAATCACATCATGTCAAACCACGGATATTATAGTTACTTTTTTGCTAGAAGTACAAATGCTTTGTACCTTATATCTTATCATTTCAAGGAAGAAACCTTGTATGTATAGTAAATGTGTTGTTTGTCAAGTCTTCTCAGTGGCACAATATCCTCAAGAATACGGGAGGTCAGGCCCAAACATGTGAAATCATGCGTGCACTTCTGTTCTTGTTCAGTTCTGAGGAAGGAAGTGTCATGTATGTGGAGGCCCAGATTTACCCACATCTCTTACACACGCCGCCATCATCATGTAAACCGTTTAAGAGATCGGAATGAGGTTATGCAATTGACTCACCTTTCCCTTAAACATTGCAAATCGGATTCAAGAGACACCAGAGGCACTTGAGAGTCAAGATCAGGATCTCTCGCTGTACATATATGCAAACATAAAACACGGCATAAAGAAAAACCCCAAACACTATAATTACATCTATCCCTGCATGAAACCTCATTATAATTTATTCTAAAAATTCAGAACCATTTTGGGTTTAAGGCAAGACACGCCAGGTGAATAAGGGTAAATAAATGAGCTAATAAATATCTCCATGCTTCTCCAAACGATACAGTAGTTTATCTCTGAAAATGTCATTTTAAATATGTGCTATTTTGCATAAATTTCCAGAAGAGAAAACTGAGCACTGGATTAAGAAATGTATTTTGTTGATGCAGATTTTAGTTTTTTTTTTAGATTTCTCTTTCCTTTCCTTGTTTATATATATATATATATGAAAATAATGTAAACAGCCAGACAAAAAAAAAAAAAAAACTGAATGATATAGATAGGAATGTGTTTGTAAATGCTGCTGAAGTGGAGATTTCTGGCTTGGCGCAGAAGAAATATCACATTTTGAGAAAAGGGCTTTCAGAATTGTATTGTAATTGAAATATACAGACGCAAATAGAGAAGGGGCAAGCAAAGCAACACTTACAGAAGGATTTTGAATGCTTTTTTTCCACTAGTTTGAAACAACACTTGATGAAAAGCCAAATAGCCCAAAATCTTAAAATTGACTGCCTGTAGAGTCTCATCTTAAATAATAATTTGTTTATTAATTAAAAATAATGATAGAGTATTTCTCCCATTTGACAAGTCTAACAACAGTCAATTTCTGTTTTGTTTTTATTTAATTGATTCTGCAAATTATAATGTGTAAAGATTCACTTTTTATAGATGTGCACATTTTTATAATAAAACTGTGTTATCCTAGTATGTCATGTTTTTCCATTAAATGGGTCACCCTGCAGTTTAGTCTGCATTAAAAACCCCATTGATCGACCACTGCACAGTGTTCACAATCATTTGTTCACAAAGTCTCAGCTGAGCTAATGGGTCAGTTTTTGTTTCATTTTCAAAGTGAAACATTTTCAGACGAAACTGTAATCGGCAAATAATCAGGAAACCTTTTAGAAATATTTTTCAGCTAGTTTCAATGATTTAATAAATGCTTCTTCATGTCCTGGAGATATTTGAGTCTTGAGCCTGACACCGTGGGAATCAGTGATGCACAAAAAGTCCCCTTTAAAACACACATCCCCTTAAAGATTCCACTGTAGACATCATTTAGAAAGCACAGAAATTTGAGTCTGCTTTTCCTTCGTACGAAAACCGATCTTTCATAACAGTTTGATTTGTGTGATTAACAGGTGTCTAGCTCTCAGTCCCCATGAGGAATATTCAGATGTTGGCACACTGCTGATGTGAACTAAACAAATGTAGTTTGGTTTCTGTGCATCACATTGGATGTTTCTTATAAACTAGATTTGATTGCAAATTCATATTAAACCTAGATTTGGCATTATCAGTTATATTAAATGCTTACTAACCTGTTTTATGTTCATATTGTGACAATTCTGTGTGATGTAAAGAGTAAAATGTGTAAAGGTACTTACCAGGAATGGATAGTACTGTAAAAAGTGGGCATTGGAGAATGTAACCAAACTGGGTTTATTAATATATATTTGGCTATTGGCAAGACAAGGAATTTTTTATTTCAGTGGCACAACTTAAGAGGTTTTACATTTTGATTAAAGAGGACTTTATCAAACGTGTTTAGAGGTAAATGGAAACTATTTCTTCTCATTATGAGAAGCTTCAAAGCAGCTTCTCCAAAAACAGATCTGACATTGATAATAATCCTGAGATCTCAAAGCTGGAGTAAAAAATGTCACCAGACCAGAACCTCTCGGTTTCATTCCCATTCCTCTGCGTTTGCACATATAAAAGAGGCTGTTAGTCTGTGCAGTCATGCACGACAGCGATTGGAGATATTAAAGTTGTTTGTCTTTATCAGTTTGCACGTTCTACTCGGTCACATGCCTAAAAGAAGAAAAAAAAACTAGTTGGTGTTCTCTGTGTATATTCATGATAATCAGTTTCTGGTCAGCCAGGAGTAAGTCATAGATGCTATACTGAATGTATGGTGTAAATGCATGGGTTTCAGATCCCTATGATGAATCTGGATGTAGGCCGGCTTGTCACTCGTTATCAGTGTGGAGTTAGACCTTTAGTGCTGCCTTTGCTTTATCTCCAGTGTTTGCTCAGAAATCACAATTGACAGCGCCCCCATCCATCTCTGCTTTAACCCGTAAACTTCTGGTGTCATGCAAGATATCATCCTTTAAAATATATTTTGTATTCACCATAAGAAAAAAGAAACTCATACAGGTTTGAAATGACTTGAGGGTGAGTAAATGACCATTTTAATTTTGGAAAAAACTATCCAAGTAACTTACAGAAGGGACTAGGGTTGTAACGATATACTGGTATGACGATATACCGCGATATAAACATGTACGATTATCATACCGTGTACATTTGCTTATCTATGGTATTGAGAGAAAATAACAAACACAGAATCTCACCTGCGCCTAGGCAACAGTGTTCCACCGAAGGGGCCGTTCACATATCGCGCGGAAAACGTTAGACGAGCTGCTTTCTGATTTTTTCCCAAAGCCTTCTGCCACTAGCGCTCTTGAGGAATCTGCCGATGCTAAGCAACAATGACCCGCTCTCTCCATGAAGACGCGGAAATTTCAGCAATGGATAAATGAATTTGCAGCACTAAAAATTGCTTGCAGTAGCTCTGCTACTTGATTTATTTAAAAAATAGCAATCCATGTACAGCTATGATCAGCTGTTCCTTCATCTTGGCTGAGCTTTCAACGTTGTTACGGGAAAGGTGAGGAAGCTACATGACCTGCGGTGCGCTTGCGGCATTATGAAAAGTTATTCTAATCATGATTGTGATTTCTGCTCCTCTTAATTTATTAAGCATAATCGTCTGTGATATTTTCCCACTGCTTATATATTCTAAAAACTTTTTAATTTGGTATTTGCCTTATCTTGTATTGGTAACAAGCCTTCACAAGTTAGCATGGTTCCGGTTGCCAGATGTTAAGGTTAAATCCTACAATCAAAGCTTTTTTTTCTTCTTAAATCGATACTGTCCAGTGGTTTACTTGCTTTTCTCAACCTGAGAACCATGTGCACACACTCTCTCTGCATTACGAAAAAAGTGCTTATTAACTGAAAACGCCGGCAAACATGTAAGTTGTAGTTTAGTGGTCTCTGAGCTATTCTATTAAGTTTTTTATTAAGTTTTTATATATATATACCACATTTAGGGACAATGAATGGCTTTCCTAAGGTAAATGTGACATTTATATGCCATATATTGTTTACAAGTTGTTTGATTCTGTTCTTTCTTTCAACACCTTTTGATATTCATTCATGTTTATTTCTTGCTATAACTAGTAGTAAAGTGGAAGAGATGATCGGTTCATGTGTCACTTGAAATGAGACCGCTACAGTGATCTGTCAGACTATATTAAAGCATATCAAAACCACATTTATTGTTTGTAGTTTGTGATCAAATTGACAGAATTTGAAGGCTGAGACATTGCTTCATTTTAAAAGTAACAAAGCACAAAGCTTATTGCAATCATTGGATGGCAGGTCCTACAAATATACTGAAGTGCACACATCAGCCGAAAACATCACCGACTAAAAGATTGATCTTGAGATTTAAGAATCCATATCAGTTTCAATTAAAATGAGAAATCGATATATTGCCAATCCAGTGTCCACAAAGCTGACATGTTTAGCTGTTGTAGTTTATCTACGTTGTGTGCACATTAGCTGCTGACAGCCGAGAAATGCTATTTAAATCTTGCGGTTTCGGTCATTGATTTTGGCTTCCAAAACTATTTCAGTCGAAACTGAAAATTTCTATTTTGACCCAAATCTTTTTGGATGCTGAAATTTCAGTGCAGTGCCAATTTTTAGATAACAAATATTTTAAATTAACATTTTATCATTTTTCTTTCTCAGGTAGGCCCCTGTGTGTGGGGGTCATCATCCCCTTAGCTGTCTGCTGGTGACCGTTGAGTAGAAGACCAACACTTCCTGTTTCCTGAAGCCCTGCCTTCTGGATCCGGTTTATAGAAAGTGGTCTGGACTGTTTTCGGCTGCTGGGGGAAGTGAAGGGGCCTGAATCCTAGCGTGTCCTGTTTCCCAGGCAATGAAGCTGCAGGCGGTGATGGAGAACCTGCACAGACAGCAGAGAGCCAAACTGCTGATGGAGCAGGCGGGGCAATCGCATAGCCCCGCCCCCGTAGGGGAGGAGCTGAAAGCAATCACTGTCTCCGAAACCGAGCAGGCACAGATGGTGGCGCTTGCAGCAATGCGTGCGGTAGCAGCTGGACTTCAGAGAGCCGACAGCCCTATGTCTGAACACAGCAGTGGAGGAGATGATGAGGAGGAGGATGAAGAGGAAGGGGAGGAGCAATACAAGGATATGATGGGGTCTGATGAGGAAGAGCAGATGTAAGTTGGCTGTCATATGCAAATGAAAGCAAATAAGTTATTGGCTGCTACTTGAGTTTGAAGTTTTTTTTATTTTTGTTTTTTATTTTTTTTATGGCATTATGTTTGCCATAATTTGTGAATTTGTGACATTAGCCAGGTTTCCATCTAAAGTTGTGAATTTAACTTATGTGCAAAATTGGAATATTGGACAAAACATTTGCGAGCAAGCATCGTTTCCGTCCAACAATTCAAAGAGAACAAAATCGTCCCTTCCTGATAAACTTGCACTATACTGTACATCACTAAGAAAATAGGAGAAGCTTGTGAATATAATAATTTTCCTATATAATCAATTAGTTCCACCTCAAAACGAGCAGACGAAACCCAATGAATGTGGTTACTGCTTTCGGAGGGGGATGCTGCTGTTTGGGAACGCAGTCATTTAACAGTGCTGAGAGGCTATTATACAGAAACACTGTATATTGTCCATATGTGACCCTGGACCACAAAACCAGTCTTGTGTCAGTTCTTCTAAATTGAGATTTATACATCATATGAAAGCTGAATAAATAAGCTTTCCATTGATGTTTGGTTTGTTAGGATCGGACAATATTTGGCGGAGATCTATCTAGAATCTGATGGTGCAAAAAAATCGAAATACTCAGAAAATCGCCTTTGAATTTGTCCAAATGAATTTTTAGAAATGCGTATTACTAATAAACAATTCAGTTTTGATACATTTAAGGTAGGAAATTTACAAAATATTTTCGTCCCCTACTTTTTGATTCGCTTGGCTTGGAGAAATTTATTTGCAAAATGCATTTCCATCTCCAATTATTTTCATTAACACTTTTTCGCACAATTCAAAAACCACTTCAAGTGAGCGTAAAAAAAAAAGCATTTCCATCACGCGATTCTGATGCGATACTTCAAAATGCACATAAAAGCAGGGTGATAGAAACCCAGCTATTGTTGCATATACATGTGTTAAAGGGTTAAAGGGTCATTACAAACATCGGTCAGAAGTTTGGAATATTTACGGGGTTTTTTTCGTTGTTGAAGGAAGTCACTTATGATCACCAAAGCTGAATTTGAGTAAAAACTATATTACTGTGATATATAATTACAGTATAATAAATAAAAAAATATAAAACTGTTTGTTTATAAATATGTTTATAAATGTGTTTTTTAAAATATAAATATGTTTTAAAATGTAATTTAAAATTTTAATTTTCAGCATCATTACTCCAGTCTTCAGTGTCACATGATCTTTCAGAAATCATTCAATATGCTGATTTGCTGATTTCTTCTTATCAATGTTGGAATATTTTGTGGAAACTATGATGCACTACGAATAACGTTTTGTATTTAGGATTTGTATTTCAAATGCTTTGTTCGTATCATTTTGAATGATCATGTGACACTAAAGTAGCAATGTTTCATTAATTTTAATGAGTTGCCTGAATTCATAACCATCCCTCTGTAACATTTCATCTCATGTGTTCCTGTGCAGAAAAAGGAAATGGGATGAAGATGACTTTGAAGGGGAGATGGAAGATGACTATGATGACGATCTAGGTGATGAAGGGCTACCGTCGGGCCGTGAGGCCGTCACCCCAGGCAGAGGCATCCTCCTCTTACCCCACCGTCATTTACACCCTCACTCCCAGCTGCTGAAGGCTCGGCCTGGTTCTGAAAGTGAACCGCGGGCATTGACTCACCCCGCTCATTCATCCCACGGGCCGCTTCATGGACAGGACCACGCAGACTGGACCTATGAGGAGCAGTTCAGACAGGTCAGAAATTAACTTCTACACTAAACGGCAATATTTCTCTCTTGAATTGCCTTCCAGGGGCATTTTTTTTTTACCTTTGTAAAGGCAATATATACAAAAAAAAAAAATCTATAATTTCCCAAACCTGTATGAGTTTCTTTCTTCTGTTGAACACAAAAGAAGGTATTTTGAAAAATATTGGTAACCAAACAGCTTCCGTAGTATGGAAAACAAATAGAATGGACGTCAGTGGCTACTAGCAACTGTTGAACTTTTTTCAAAACATCTTATTTAGTGTTCAACAGAAGAAGGACATTTTATAAAGGTTTGGAACATGAGGACAATATTTTCACATCTGGGTGAACTATCCCTTTAAATTTAACCAGTTACTGCAATTAATCACAATATTATAGACTGTTACCAGTCACATTGTTTCCAACATCAACAAAAGCCAACTTTACACTGCAAAGGTGCATCAGAAGCTGCATCTGACATGGTGCTTATGTTTATGTACATTCATTTACACTAAAATTACATGGTGTAAATATGTTTTTATAAAACAGGACCTCATTAGAGGGTGAATCATTATTGCTCTTGATATTGTAATAATGGTTGAAGTCAATAAATAGAAAGTCTTTTTCTGGTTATATGCAAATTTCTTTTGACAAATGATAAAATCAAGACATCACATTGGTTATTTCAGTGGCATGAAAAACAAAATAGTTTTTTAAACTATGAATAAATGATATTAAGAAAGCAACGGTCCATGATTTCAGTCTAATGTGAGTTATGCACTTTTCCTAAAACCCCCGTTATAATCACTGAAGCTGTCTACACTGCAAAATGATTCCCGCTTACACATTTTCTGGATTTATCCTTTATGATGATTAGAGAATTCATGAACGCAGAATTATTGTTAACTTTGGTTTTTGCCCCGAGCCCTCATCAGACCCTGGTGGACAGGGTTATTCTAACCTGAAACAGGTCCTGCTACAATGACGTTGGTCTAAAAACATATATAGACCAAGTAAACACTCCTTGCACACCTGGATGGTTGCAGGTGTGTAGGATAAATGTTGTGTAAAGAATAGAAATTGATGCATTCACTAGTCCTAGTGCAAATATTTATCTGGAATTGCAGCATATTATTGTACTGACATTGTTTGATATAGCAGCGTTACAGTCTAATGACCTTCTTAGGGGATCATGCCCGAAGATGTTTGTTGAAGCAAAACAGTCTTTCAATTTAATATTTGCAAGCAATGACCGCGAGCAGGACTTAACTTGAATAATGTATCTGGGGCTGAAGCTCTAATGTTTTATGCGGAGTGTGTTTTTTTTTTTTTTTTTGAAGTTATGAAAGTTGAACTCCTGAACTAAGCATTATACCGAGTACATCTGACTGTTAATGCTCAAAAACGCACTACATTTAAATATTCAAATTGTGTAGTTTTCGATTATGTTGGTGCACAGCTAATCACAAACTAGACGTGTTAGTTCCAACTAGGGCTTCCACTTTTGTGAAAAAAGCATTTTCGATTTTTAAGACATAAGTGTTCATTGAATCGATTGTAAAATCGATTTTCCATGTCTAAAAAAAAAAGACGAAAAAAAGAGAGCGCTGAAAACGCACAAGTCAGCAATATTTCTTATTTATTTAGAGCTGTAATCGGGCCTTAAAAATTAGGCCCGACAAGTCCCGAGCCCGACAAGTACGTTTTGATTGACATCTTTTTAAAAGCGCAAACCTGTTTACAGCCCGACATTCAATTTTTTTTTATAATTTAATTATTTTAGAATTAATATTTTGGTCAAAATGTATTCCCTATTTTCATTTTCGAAACTTTTTTTGGTTGGTCCGATCGATTGTGCAATCGATTTTCGAACGAAAAGTGACAGCCCTACTTCCAACATCGTTTTCTTACCAGACTGTAGCTACGATCCAGAAACTGTAAAAGTCATTTTATTACTTCATGTATTTTCGTTTGTTCTTTCTGTTTGCTAAACCTGAAGCGTATATCCCAACACATATTGTCTGTCACACAGCTATATATTAGCTGTAGTTGTTTAGCTCTTAAGAGCAGCCTGGGGCTTGCTATGATGCCATGTGACTGAAAATAAAGGAAGTTTTAAGACACATCAGAACATATCTCAGAACATGAAGCCAAATGCCGGATCATGAAGAATCCCACACATGCATATTTGTTGATTTCTCAAAATGAACTTTGAATATTGAAGGTTTCTCGCTCCTACATACAGAAAGAGTTCGGTAGCCCTGCTATTTTGAGACAATGAAGAGTCTTCGTCTGGAGCTGAGGTGATGACGACAAAACCTGTCAATCAGCTGTGTTATGCACTGCCAGCCAAATAAAAAAACACACTTAAAACAGTTTAATGTTTGTTCCCCTGCTGCATTAAAGAGTTTAAATTAAGATAATAAAATGACAAATCAAACACATTACACGTAAAAGATCATTTGGCCGGTCTGTTGTATTTACACAGCAAGACTTAATGCACAGATCTATTTTGACACATCAGATTTTTTTAGTTTTTTGTCATCAGCAGGTGACAAAGATGGACCTGATACTCTGTAGTTTCTCCTGTACTGGAGAAAGGCTGGTATTGGTATGTTTTTAACATTGAAGTATCAGGTACAGGTGAAAACACTAGACCGTAAGATCATTTGTGGCTGATTTATGGAACTGAAAGACAACATGCAGTTGTACTATTGTGATTATGTTCCATGCCTTTGTAATACCGCTTTCCCATAATGACTGTTTCATGTGCTCCAGAAGTGCTGTGACGTCTGTACCCTTCTTGGGGAATTTTTAAACCAAGATTTCTGATTAAGGAGCATTGTGGGTTATTATTTTTTTGAATAATCAAGTTGGATTTGAACATTTTGTACCCTGCTTTTGAGTACAAGGTCATGTGATATGCATATGCTGGGCATGTGACGTGCAGGTGTTTACAACAGAAATGCTACTGGGGCTTTAGCATCCAGTTCCAAGTATTATCTTCATATCAAGTCGTTGCCAGAAAACGTGAGTGTTGTGGGCAGTTATGCAATCAAGAGTCAAGCCATTCAGCGTTGTCTGTACGTTGAGATGTTGCACAATGATTGCGTGGTACTTGATTGGTTGTATAATGAATACTTTACACCCCTGCTTGATTTCTGAATTTGAGAATGTGAAACTGGAAGATACACCCAGTTGCAACCACACACTAATGTGTAGACATATTTACTTGTTGCCTCGTGACAATAGTTTGTTTTTGTGTAGTTTGTGCTTCCGTACATGTGGAAAGGGTTGAGGCCCATGGTTTATTTTGGGCAGGTGGGTGGGGGCAGTGAGGAATGTGCCTGAGGGAAAGTGATAATCTGGACCCTGCCAAAAAAAACGCCATAGTCTTTATCGGCCGTCACAGCTGGAACCTTTCCAAACTGAACTCTGGCACACTTTAACAAATAAAACCCGTGACTCATTTTTGCGGGTCTTAAAAAAGTCTTAATTCACCGTTCCACAAATTCTTAGTCTTAAATCAGAGCAGAAGGTCTTAGACCTGGTTTCACAGTCAGGGCTTAGACTAAGACCGGTTTAGGCCATAGTTCAGTTCGAACATTTAAATGTCTTTTCATAAACATTCCTAAAGAAAAATCATCTTGAGAGTGAACAGTGGCACTCATATGTATTTAAAGATATGCAGTACAAGTTTCTTTCAGTTAAAACAGCTCAGACATGTATTTTAGTCTGGGACTAGGTTTAGGCCATGTCTGTGAAACTGGGGGTTAAATTCATAAAGTCATGGCATTGAATGTTGCGTGCACTGCAATAAACAAATCTTCAGTATTTTTGTCTTGTTTTCCAACGGAAATATCCTTAAATTAAGATACATTTGCTTGATATGCAAAAAAAGATGCAAAAAGCTGTGAAGTCCTGGCTTTTTGAGAAATTGAGCAAAATTAAGTTTAAAACCAGAACAGGTATCTGTCAATGGGGAATAAAAACTTTTACTTTGAATTAAGCAGTTTTTTTTTCTTTCTGAGACCATTGGCAGATATTTGTTCTTTTTAATCATAAACACTTTATTTTGACCAATTTCAAGATGGAAGGATTTCTTATGTCATTTTGCTTCTCAAATATCTATGTTTAAAAATCTTTCGATATTTGTGTGTATCTAGTGTGTAATACTTTTTTTTTTTTTTTCATTGTGATCAGATGGTCTAGTAACAGCTGTTTTCATATCCTAGTAGTTTGAAACAGAGTTATTCAAACCTTAAGCTTTTTATTTATTTTCGTCAAATTCATTAAAACGTAATGGAGATCAGTCGGAAGTTGTATTTATACTTTGATCTTTGAAGTGTTGCTATACACATTGTGTTCCTTAAATTTCCTTGATGTAGTCTTAAAAAGGTCTTTAAATATTTAACTTCATTAACCCTGCAGAAACCTAAGTACAAGTCCGCCTGTCCTCCGGCGTTACGCAGAGCCTGTGAAAGGTGACAGCTGCTCTTTTTCCTGCAGCAGCTGGGACACGGCCAAAATAAATGCAAAGCCACTGTGTCTCTGATTATGTTTGATACAGATATTAATTAATCGTGTTTTAAGGCATGCTGCCAAATCCTCTTGCATAACTATCTGTTCCTGCCATAAAGTGAATTTGAAAAAAAAAAAAACCCAGATTTATTCACTGGTATCAAAAATGGCATATCGTAATCATTCACACAATGAGATGGCTTTAGTACTGTTGTCTGCTGCTGGCCAAGTTTGTGGTTTTAATTCATTGGGATTGATGTGATTTGCCTTTTTTTCTATTCTTTGTTGTTAAATCTTGTAAGTAAGATACAAGAAAAGTCCATTGCATCAGATTTTTTTTTCGTATGCAAATTGTGCTCTCGGTGCTGCCAGGTGGTTTCTGTTTCTGTTTAACTAAATCATTTTCTGAGCAGAATTTAATTTGAAGCAGTTATTCATTTGAAAGCCTTTGACCATGCATTCTATATTAATGTTGCAAGTTGCTACAGTACGTGGAAACCCTAAACAGTCCACAGTTGATCGGATTTCAAGGGGAGCGTCTCTGATTTCATCATTGTCACTTACAGCACGGCATGGTGATAAAGAGCCAAGAGAGTCAAATCTATATAGCTCTTCTAGCTTCATTTAAATATATGCTACAATGTGATGGTTTGTTGCATTAATATAATTCATACTGCATCCGTTTCGTTGCTCTGTGGTTTAAGGTGGCACTAGCCTTCCCATGCAACTGGATTTGAGAGTTCATTTTATCATAAACCAACTGGATGCATTGTTGTTCTTCAATAAGAGACTTTCATGATATCAAATATGAACAGAAAAAAAAAGTAATTATCTAGCTCTATAAAATGTTACACTTCTTCCTCTCACACAAACTTCCTGAGAAAAAGATAAGTATCCTTTGATGTCCGCTGTAAACATGAACAGCAGGACAAATGGAGCCCAGATGGACAGTAAAGAAAAGAGCTCTTTAAAAATTCATCACACCCTCTACAGTCAGTCGCCATTTAGTGGTTTTAACATTAAACATTGATTTGCTCACTGCAAACTGAGGGGAGGAGAGCCATTTAAATGCACCAAGCTGAAGTGAAGCTTGAATTATTTTTTTTAATATGATTTAGTTGCAGTTTTGATCCATCAGTATATTCCACTAGCTTCAGAGATTTCATGCATTGTCAGAATTGACATGCACTCTTGCTATTTATCCTCTTATCATCAGTTGGTTACCGTCATTTGAGCAGTTGCTGAATCCATAACACTTCTTAATTGGTTTTGGTATCGTCACTTTTGTTTTTGTCCGACAAACAGATGTTAAATCAATGTATAATGTTGCTTATTACATTTTGTTATTGTCACTGTTTTTATTGTTTGAACGTCTGTGAAATTTTCATAAACTCTTGCTAATTATATTCCTTATCATCACTTGACCAGTTGGTGGATTGCTATAAACTCCTGCTAATTACTTCACGTTTTTATAGGGCTGCGCAATATTTTATAATTATTATATATATTTTTTTTATATACACCTCATCAGAATTATTGCACTTTCTCAAGCACAAATCAAGAGAACATCAGCTCATAGTTTGCTTGTGGAATTGGTTGCAGCAAATTAGTGGTCAAACGATTAATCACGATTTAATCTCATTCCAAAATAAAAGTTTTTGTTTGCATTTTACATGTGTGTGTATTGTGTATTTAAATACACACATACAGTATAATTTTTGTACAAATATTTACGTTTATATATTCATATTCTTATATTTTATATTATATATATAAAAAAAATAAAAGTGAAAGTGACGTGACATTCAGCCAAGTATCGTGACCCATACTCTGAATTCGTGCTCTGCTTTTAACCCATCCAAAGTGCACACACTCTTAAATATATAAATAAATTAATATGTAAACAACCTATTTTTCTTAAATATATCATGCATGCATGTGTTTGTATTTATATATACATAATAAATATACACAGTAAACACATTATGTAAACAAAAACTGGATGCGATTAATCGTGATTAATCATTTGACAGCAGCAAACAGCGTAAAAAATGGCATGAAAGAAAACAGACGGACTGTTTTACGCTTTTATTTAATATCGCATAAACTCCAGTTTACATGTTTGTCAGGTGTTTATTTTTGTTTGTTTGTTTGTTTGTTTTTCAATGATGTAGAGAGATCATGTGCACAGGTTGCCAGGTTGGGATGATTACGTAAACCATTGAAAATGTATTTAAGAAAAAGCTCTGATTAAGGGATTTCAACTCTGGCAACTGCAACGAGGAAAACTTGTGGAGGCTTGTTACAAAATCAACATGCCAGCTTAAAATGAAAGGTTTTCAAGATAAATAACCAGCGAGTAAATCAATCAAATGATTATGCGTCATAAATCGAGAGAATCAGAAATGGTGATAATGACTAAGATGCGATTTATCGTCCAGTCCTGTGTATTCCAGCTCCCACTCTTTGTTTAAACAAATAACATTCTCCCGATGTAAAACATATCAGTGCCTGATTTGCCTAATTCACAGATTTGCTTCCACCGCTGACCTATTAACAGTCAACCGCTTACTTATTCCCATCACACAAAAAAAATGTTCTACACAGTGAATAAATGAAATGGTGTTGTTAATGTAGACGTGACATCATGTATTCATATTTAGTTTCAGACAGACATCTCCCAAAGGCCTTCTGCCATTCAAGCAGCTTTAATTGCACAGATAACTCACTCATGTCCAAGCGGGAGAACGAGCACTTGCCGACAGGAATTGCTGTTATGGAGAGTAGTTCATAGATGGATGTTGTCCAGACATTGCTGCTGATGTCAAGCTCGGGCCTCTAGACTCTGGATTATAAACAAAGATGGACGGAAAGCTTAGGCTAGCACCATTTCCATTGCATCACACTTCTTATGAGTCATTCTATGATTTAGGGTACATTTCACATCATGAAAAAGGTACTGTACAAACAATATGCCTTCTCAGTAAAGCAACTATTGGTTTCAGTTTATGTATTTTATCAGCATAACCTATCTGCTATTTTCCAAGCTTAATCATTAAACACCATTTTGATATCATAAAGAAAAAACATGTTTTCCTTGGTGATGGGATAAACTGCATGGGTTGACCGGTAAAATGGTTGATAATTTTACCATTTTGACTCATTATTTTAATGTCAGAATTTTGTCTGGTCAACCAATGTTATTTGATTCAGGTTAAGCTCACATTTGAATATTTATTTGAATTAAAATCATAATTATATTGTAAACTATAACAATGTGCCCAACAATTGTTGATTTGCAATTAATAAACTCCTTGGAAATTGGTCACTGGAGATCAAATATAGAAAACATTAAGAGGGCATTTACCATAATTCATCCACCACAGAAGACCATTTATGAGTAAAATGAAGAATTTTCTTATTTGAAAGAAAATGTAATTTTAAAATCTGCCTATTTTTCTAATGCATTTGGATTCTAGAAATAAATGTAAAATTATGTAATGAATGGAACTTTTTGTCCATCAACCTGGAGTGTCTTTCATCTCTAAGAAGTTTTCTTCCCTTTAATATACTTGTTTCTTTCAACCAAGAGTCAGGGTTTTTTCAGTACATGTGGTTTGAGTTGGTTCTAAATTTAGTCAAATCTGTACATTTTATTTATGAATCATGTTTTCTCTGTGAAACCATTCGCCCACACAGATTTTGCACACGAGCGTTTGCATACACAGCGTTTGTGAATGAGACCTGAGGAGAGGGTTGGTGGAAGAATTTGTGATCAGAAGTCAAATGTTTATCAAATAATGTATTATGTATATATGTAACGTTGTTTTATGAATTGTTTTAGTTATAAAATAACCCTGATAGGAAGTGTACATGGTTCAACATGCAATAAATTACTTTTACAATACCAAATGTAACCTGATAGCTGATAGTCCCTCCCTTTTGTTCTCTTTATTTCTGTCAGAGCAAGTATCTCAAATTTAAAGTTAATTTTGTCATCTGTGTTGTTCATTGTCTGTGAAATTTTTTGCTGTTTGTGTGACTTCTGACATGAGAACTTTTAAATCCTGACTGGTGGATTCAATAAATTGCTTCATTCTGGTGTAATAATTTGAAAATGTGGCTTCGGTTATCATTAAGGTCCTTCAGGCATTCATGAGTTTGTCAGAAATATTACTTTAGTTAACACCATAGGACCAAATAATGTACCATTTTTATGTTACATTTTTAATTCATACATGGTTATATGGAGAGCATATGACCAGCAGTGAAATGTAAGTCCGGTTCGCTCCATGGACAGTGCAATTATTAAAGAATACAAACACAATAAAATTATATATAAATATGGTATGGAAAAAGTAAGATAAAAAAGAATAAGGACCGTATGCTGTAGACGTAATTAATATTTGAGCAGGAATGTACAAGAGAAGAATGTGCAAAAGGCTGTACAGGTTATTTACATAGCAGCAATAGACATAGTAAAAAAAGTAAATAAAAATAAAAAAGTATTGAATGTGTTCATTAATATAAAATTTTTCACACATTGACTGTCAAAAATCTAAAACCCCGTTTACACTAGTGCGTTTTCGTTTTAAAACGGCGTTTGAGAATTGAAACGATTCATGCTTACACTGGCGTTTCAGAAACGATCGCCATCTACACTACATAACCGAAAACACATGTCATGTGACCATTCATGCACACTGGGTGTGACTTAAAAGTGTAAACAAGAAGTCTCAACAATGAGCACGATGACGAGGAAAAGCAAGGACGACTTTGTGTGGACAGATGATGAGGAGGAATTGTTACTCAAAGTTACTAATGATTTCAAGGCAGCCGAAAATGTCAATTGGGAGTCATGCCAAAACAAATACAGCGACATACTCGACAGAGACGTTATATGGTCATCAAGGATACACAGAGATCACGTGCGCAGCCATGCCATAATTTTCAAAAGTCTCCGTTTTGGTCCGTTTACACTGAAACGCAACCCTGGAGATTTCGAGCTAAAACGTGGTCAGCAGCGTTTTCAAAAGTCTCCGTTTTCGAATGTGGAAAATGCGGGAGAAGTGTAAACGATGGGCGTAACTGTAGCAAAAGTTATAGTGATAGTCAATATATGTTTTCCATCACTAAATGTTTTTTTTAAAGAAAATTTGTATTTTAATTGTGATGAGTTTATTTATATTATTTTATTTTGCGATTTTAAGCATAATTGTCTGCTATAAGCATTATTTGCCCGCTTATTATTTATCCTGAACACATTGTCTTGCATTGGTAACGAGGCTTCGTAAGCTATAATGGTTGTAGTTGCTAGATATCAAGAGTTCAAATCCCACCCGTCAGATCTTTTCTCATAAATGAATATATATATATATATATATATATATATATATATATATTTTTTTTGGAGCAAAATAATCATGATTAAAAGTTATGAATAATTATCATGCAGGGTTTTTTAGACTATCTATTGAGTGTATTCGAAACTTTGGACTGACTCACAGCCCACAGTTTTCAGTATGGGTTAAATTAAAAAGAAATTTGAATAATATAGCCAGTATTCAGAGTTTCAGGTTTCTGAAGTCAATTTCTTATCCCCTGCAGGTGTTTCTGGTGAAGGCGTGCTTTAGCTAAAGACGTTGTGACCCTTTAGTTTCTTTCAGTAATACAGAAACCACATTCTCCTTTGCCCTCAATGCAACACCACCATTCAAATGAAGTCAGATTGAGGAGTCTGAGAAAAGGCGCCTCTATGAGATCGATACTGTTCTTATGTGTTTTCATAATTACCCTTCCCCCGTTTGGGCCTCTCATTTCCGGCCCTTCCCCCCTTTTCTCGTTTTGCTTGCCTCTTGAGGTGATCGTCAGGTGTGAAATGTTGTTGCTTCGTTTGGAGGCCAACAGCTCACGTGTCGATAAAACAATGTCAGACCTTCTCAGTGTCAATCCAAGGTATCCAATTCAGCATTCATTCATTCACTCGCTCACTTCTGAAATCCTTTTGAGATGTAAAACTGACCCATATAAGCATTACACACCTTTATTTTGTTAATTGTAACTAGGGCTGCATGATTGTTTAAACTGTTAATCATGATTAGTTTGCTTAAAACATTAGTGTTTATCCTGATTATTGTCATATATGTATATATAAATATATAGATTCAGGGATTTTAACTCTTGACGCTCTGGGAGTCCCAACCATGAAAGCTTAGGAAGACTTGTTAGCAATGCAAGAGAACGCAAATGCCGAATTAAAATAAAGCATCTCTTTAATAAATAATCAGTTGGCAAATATCGCAAGAAACCGAAATCGCAATTACGATTAGAAATAGGATTTATCATGCATCCTTAAGTGTAACGTGATTTGTTAGGTATGTTACATGTGTAATTATTTTGGTAGCCCATTTCTTTGAAAACATTCCTGAATTCAAATGAGGACAGAAAATGCTTGTTTGTATTCTCCCGTTTAAGTTGTTTATTATGTTGATTTTAGGTTTTTTTTGTGATGTTGGTCAGTACTTTTCGCTAAATTTACCAGCAATTTACCACCAAATTTTTGACACCACATTTAAGGTCTTAAATCATTTGAAGTGAAACGTTCACATCCAACCGACTCTGTTTGGGTACATTTCTCCACCCTGTATTTGAGGTAAAGTCGGACAGCTCTGCCTCCACCCGCTTCAAACACATAAACAGATGTGTTTTCACTGCACGAGGGAGGGGGCTTAGGGTGTATACACAGAATTTAGGGCAAAAGGATCCATGGATCTATCCATCTGTGAAAGCTAAAGCTCTTATAGGGAAAGATTTCAAACAGAAAGTTGGGAACGTAATGACTGGTTCCTCTTTACTTGCTGATAGATTTTTTTTTTTTTTATGTGTTTGTCCTTAGAGGGTTACATGATGAATCATTTTATAGTTCATAGTTCAGTTTCTTCTTCTCTCAGTTTATAAAGCATAATCATCTGTGATATTTGCTCATGGGTTATTTATCCTGAAAACATATTTTGAATTTGTTTGTTTGCGTTGTCTTGCATTGGTAACAAATCTTTTCGGGTTGCCAGATTTCAACTTGAAATCCTTAATCAGAGCTTTTTTCATGAATTGATACATTTTCCTTTCTTAATCATCCAAACCTGGCAACCATGCGCACGCCCTCTCTGTATATTACAGAAAAAAATGCTGATGAGATAAAAGCCCTAGCAAACCCGTAAACTGGAGTTTAGTGATCTCTGTTGAGATATTCTGCTCAAATAAAAGTGCAACTAGGTTTTTTTTCCTTTTTTTCTTTTCCTTTTTTTTATTCAGGCAGTCATCTGCACTGTATGCTTTGCCTAAATCTTTAACATTTTCATCATTTGTGTTTATGTGAGAGTGCAATGAAATGAATAAAAATAATTACTAACCATATTATATATATATATATATATATATATATATATATATATATATATATATATATATATATATATATATATATATATATATATAATATGATGCAAAATAATTGTAATTTTAACTGTTTAACCATTAATGTTCAGCCCTAGCTTGACTATTTGAAAATATCAGAGTTGGGAATCGAGTATATATATATATATATATATATATAATTTTTTTTTTTTTCAGTTATCATATTTTTTAAGTATGTTTGGTTTTAAAAAATTTATTTCACTAATGCAATACCATGCAAACACACGTTTGCAGCTAGTTGAAATTTTAATTCATAAATACAAATTGAAAAATATAGTCTCATACTTTTCCCGCCTTGACTTTGTGACGCAACAAAAAAAAAGTCAACCCCTTCAACAATTAATCAGAAGTTTTACATATCATTTTATTAAAGCTGCGCACTTTGTTGTGCTTTATTTTCCAGTATACTCTGCTAACACGGTTACAGTTTTATGAGTTTTCAAAGCATTTTTTTGAGACAAATATGTTAAATGCCTTACGATTCTTCCTTTAGAATTACACAGAGGTACTTGAAAATGATATGAAGCTCCCTTCTGGGTGACTGGTTTTGGACACACAGAATTATGATTAAAATATAAGGGTGGAGCGGAGTACCATTCAAAAAAAAAAAAAAAAAAAATAGAGAAGAGGCAGTTCATTTGTGAGATTTATAGTGTGGCACTCCTCAGAAACCCATACATCCTGTAATTAACCCTCATTGGCCCTCAGCGTTCCCTTTACTTTCACTCAGACCCTCCACCTCTGCTGCTAATGAGAGCTCAGGAACCGTGGAGGAGAGCAACAAGGGAAGGAGACAAAGAATGACCAATTCAACACTGCCCACTGCTCTGCTTCCAGCCCTGTGTTCCTGGCTGTGCGTGATTTAATAGGGTTTTTCTGGCACATGAAGTTTCTGTTGTCATTAAGATCCTTCAGACATTCACGCATTTGTTAGAAACATTGCTTTAATTAAAACTGAAGATTTGATTAACATTTTTACATTTCATCATCATAAAACTAACAGTTCTTGTCCTCGGGAATATTAGGAACTAGCTTGCTTATTGCTTACTGCATACGTCTTATACTATGAAATAATGCATTATGCAATGATAAATGTTCCAAAGTATAGTGTGCTGTGTTGTTCTCACTCGGCCTCCCTATATTTGATCACCTCGTCATGTTGCATGTTTAATTCAGCAGGTTAGTTTGCATTTTGTGGACGTCATTTTGAAAATAATTATAAATAAATATTTATTAATAAAAGATGTATGTAGCACCTTTCATACATTAAATGTAAAAATGGTTTAACAGGAGAGAAAATTTTAAATGAATAATAATAATCATTAATTAATATAATTATACTATAATTAAAAAACAATACTAATTTGTTAAAAAATTAAATGTATTATTATTGTTATTAATGTATCATTTATAATGAATAATGAAACATTTAAAATTGAAATGGTGTAAATGAAAAACAAGTATATAGAATTTAATTTGTTATTATTATTAATTATTGATCATTAAAATGTAGTGGAAAAGAAAGGTCTTGAGTGTTGCATTTTGGTATGTACTATTCTGCACAATGTGCCTTGTATACTCCTTATTTTGGCAAATATTGCAGATCATATTAGTAAGTGTATTATGGTAGCATGCTGTACCAAACGGCCTCGGTGCATAAACAGCTGCAATGCATAACTTCAAATCACCCATTTTTTACACCTTAATTACGCTTTAATGTCAGAAACAATATCTTCTAAAGAAATAGTTACACTTTATTTTCATTATTTGTATTAGTTTATTAGTTTCGAGCACTTGCTAGCTAACAGTTCGGTTTAGCCATGACTTTTTCACAAAACAGACCAGTCTCTTATATCTTATTGCGGCTTTCTTGGCCAGGGCTCCTTCGCAAAAGAGGCTTGTTCTCAAAGGATTTCCCTGGTTAAATAAAGGTTAAATAAATAAATAAAAAATAAAATATAATGCAGTTTCGGATGAGAGATGGCAAAGTGAGTAATGAGAGCACAGTTTCATTCGCTGCTCTTCTTAACCTCGTTTGTCTGTCTGTGTGTTTTTCATATGCAGCTCTATGAACTGGACAGTGACCCAAAGAGGAAGGAGTTCCTGGACGATCTGTTCAGCTTCATGCAGAAGAGAGGTATGTGTAAAGAAAATCAAAAACATCTCCATATATCATCTTATAGAGAGACCTTGATGACCCAGACTTTTCCATATCAGCACCCTGCTCTTCTTTCAGTGATCTTTGTGTGTATTTATATCGAAGCACAGCAGTTTTCTCTCTCCATATCATGCTAAGGCAGGTCTAACATGGGAGTTCGAACACATGCCCATGTCATGATCCGGCCTTGAAACCGTTGAAACGTGTTCCTATTAAACTGACTGCAGAAAATGTTCTCTAACATCTGTTGAACCCTCTCCTGATGAAGAAATGAATAACCTGGGAGATAAATTGTATTAGCTAGGTTTATTTAAAGCACAAATGCATGAGCACAGAAATCTGCTGGCTTGAGAAAAGAGAAAACCTTTACCGTTTTCCCAAACGAAGACTAAAATAGGAGTTCCTTTCGTTTGTAGAGGATACGTTTGAGTGCTAAGTCACTCAGCGCAGCTGTTGGTTTCCATGCAGGGACTCCAGTGAACAGGATTCCCATCATGGCCAAGCAGGTGCTGGATCTCTATATGCTGTACCAGCTGGTGACAGAGAAGGGGGGGCTGGTGGAGGTCATAAATAAAAAGTTGTGGAGGGAGATCACGAAGGGCCTGAACTTGCCGACCTCCATCACCAGCGCTGCCTTCACTCTCAGAACACAGTACGTACTCACCGACACCTTCACAGGAGAAATCATGTTTACTTGCACACGCAGAATGGAGACACCCACTGCTGTGATTGGCTAACGTCTTTGCATATGAAATGAGCATAACATGTGGAACGCTCTCAAAAGCTTTCACTGCATCCTTACCATCAGCCGCCAAGATTACCTGATAGGGAGAAGTGTTGATTAAAGCACTATATTTAGAATGAATCGCGTTGCATCAGGTTGCAGCGCTGCACTGCAGCCGAACACAGTTGTTGCAAGATGCAAGGATCTCATTGCAACCCGATCTATGTAAATAACTTACTATGTAAATAACAGACTTGTTGAGCAGTGTAAACCGTCATTTTAATGGGAGTTTGGTCAAGAATACTGAATCAAATCACTTGTACACTCACTCTTATCTTGAGTTGACTGCTCCAGCGTTTTGATCGCTTTTTGTATATAAAATAATCACAATATAAAGAACAGATGGTTTTCACGCTACTAACCGGAAGAGTGTGAAGTTGGTTTAGCCATTGGCTTGACTGACTAATGCAGAAACAGCAGTGAGACACATTTACACCATTTATTTATTTTTCACAAAAAAGGGACCGTGTTCATTTAATCAACATTCGTGAATGTAAATGTACCCAAATTAGCCCAAAGGCTAGTTTTCAATGTAGTCCCTTTGCCAGATGTTATTAGGCCAAAAAACAATATTTTAAAAACAATAACAGCGAAATTCAACCAAAAATTAAACCACAAATTATACAATACTGACAATAAAAAATAAAGAAAAGATTTAAATAGAAAGCAGCTTATTAAGATATATAAACAACATTAGTGTTCACATTGTTGGTTTTAATGATGCTTAAATGAGTTAAAGGATGTACATTCTCTAATTGATTGTGGTATTGAATTCCACTGAATGAAAAAAACTGCTTGACCAAACGAGATTCTACTAGTTACTCTGTTTTCAATAGATTTAAATTGAATAAAATCAACCAGAGGAGGAGCTAAACCATGTATAATCTAATAAACTAAACCAACATTTTTAAAGTCCAAATGAAATCAAAATTGACTTTACCAATGAACATAGCTAGGCTTGATGTGAACAATTAATCTCTGAAAGTTTATCTGCTGAAAAAAAAAAATATATATAATTAAAATTAAACCCACCCCTCCAACCGCTAGTTTGCTTTGAGTGAGACACCGAGAGGAGGAGCGCAAACATAAAACCATGCCCTCTATTCAATATTCAGATTTAGCTTGAAATACATCACTATACTGCAATAAATTCGGCAGCTACTTCCGGTTTATGCAGACTTTTAACTAAGTGATGTTTTCCCACCTAAGCAGGTTATAAATACCGTATTTTCCGAACTATCAGTCGCACTGATGCGACTTATACTCAGGTGCGACTTATAGTCCAAAAATACGGTATTTAAGATATATGAAAATGTTGAAAACAATTTAAGTGCTTTGTTTGTACAACTATTCCATTGGTTTTTGAACTATAGCAAGTGTATTAGACCAACTTGTCAGACAATAATATGAGAAAGAATTGGCCCCAGTATTGACCCTTGTGGAACACCAGTTGACAGGCACAATGAATTGAATTTATAATTGAGATGAGATTCAATTAAATGTACTGATTTTTATTTTGAAAATGAAAATACGTTAAATAAGTTAATTAAATTGAGTAATTTATGTAAAAGAATATTATGATTTACAGTTTAAAACGCTTTCTGTAAATCAAGAAATACAGCCCCTACCGCTTCACCTTTATCCATTAATGCCTTTACCTTTTCAATAAAATAACAAGTAGTCATTTATGTTGAATGATTTACCCTAAAGCCGAACTGCATCAGATGTAATTGACAAAGGACTATTATTAAAATGGTCAATAATTTGTTTAGCCACCAGTTTTTCAAAATTGCTGGTTAAATGGGGATTTCCAAGAGGTGGGGAATCTCCCTTGATCTAATGATCTATAAACTATTTTATACCATCATGCTCATGCACATCCAGTTTCAGATTTCTCAAATTTAGTTTAGGTTGCAATGTTTTTTGTACCAAAAAGGTCTTTCTTTACCTGAAGTAGTATGGCTATTGAGATTGATGGACAGACATGAGTTCAGAACACAAAATGAATCATTCATATTTTAATCTGGGGAGTTTAAACTAGTAACTATTATTTAAAAGTAACCACTTATGTGTTTTAATCTCCAAAATATTTAGATTTTCCATTGCATGACCCCTTTAATTGTGCACTGCAGATATATGAAGTATCTGTATCCTTACGAATGTGAGAAGAGGTGTCTCAGCAACCCCAATGAGCTGCAGGCAGCCATCGACAGTAACCGGCGAGAGGGACGCAGACAGGGCTTCGGGAGCTCGCTCTTCAGCTACTCGCCCAACGGGACATCTGCCATGCTCTCTGCACCCAAACTCTCCATGCCTCCCATGGGCATCACCCTGCCCAGCAATGGAGCCTCTGTCTCATCCTTACAGAAAAATAAGAAAGGTAAAGCCTGCTTGCAGACTCACAAAATATAATGCAGTGGGTCATGGTTACATAATGATGGGTAGAAACTGATTACATGTAATCCAGATTCCAAAAATTAAGTACTGGTAATTAGAATATATTGCATTTTAAAATGCTCATAATCAGATTATAAAAAAAAAAAAAAAAAAATGGAATACATGATTACATTTTACACACACAATGGCAGCAAGTTTCTTTCTAAAAAATCTTAGGGTGTCTAATACCGTTTAGCTTTGACTCTATTTCACACAATAGAATGGCCGTGTAAATGCCATGTAAGTAAATTTGTAATCCATACTTCTTGAGTTTGGGGACAAAAGGACCTCTCAGTCACTGACAAAATATAGAGATGTGTAGTTCTTTATTATATGCTTTCATGTGACTTTTTAATGTTTATTAATGCAGAGATTCCCAGTCCTTTTGTCAGCCAAACTCTTTAAATATAAAATATTTACTTAAAGACCCACGAGAGTTTAAGTTATGTTTCAATAATTTAACAACACATGAGCAAGTTCACGCTTCTCTGATGTCAGTTAATGACCAAGTTGACATGTAGGTAAAAAAAAAAAAAAAAAAAATATATATATATATATATATATATAATAAAATATTATTATTGTTATGATTTTCTTTTTTTGTCTGTTCATTTGTTTTATTTTAACGGTTTTAATTTTCTGAAAATGTATTATTTACATTTTTCCTGTTTATTATTAAATTAACGATTAGCTTTTCAACTCGTTAACCATAGTTTGGGAAACCCTGCTTGACATAGTGTAAAGTTGAATGCATTTCTTCTTGTTGACAACAAAGCATATAATATATTTTCTTCTCTCTTTTTTTTTTTTTTTTTTTTTTAGGTTAAAAAGTTATCTGAAAGTAATCAAAGTAGTCTGAATACATTACCTTAATTGAGTTATCTAAGATTGTAATTAAGATTATAAAAGAGTACATTAGCTATCGCTCAGTAACGTGATCTGGCCAGTACTGTGGTTCCATCTAATGACATCTTAGAAAAATGACTCGGATGTTGCCATATGGTTCTATAGGCTTCTGTCCTGTTGTCTGTTGTAGAGGATGACGGGGTTCAGACCCGTCTGCCTGCGTCTCTGGCCACTCATTCGGTAGCTGCGGCCCAGGCTGCGGCGGCACAGGCGGCCACCATCGCTCAGGTCGCTGCGCTGGAGCAGCTGCGGGACAAGCTGGAGTCCGGAGAGCCCCCAGAGAAGAAGATAGCACTGCCACTGGAGGAACACCAGCGGCTACTGCAGAGAGCCCTTCAACACAACCTGCTGGCCATGACCGCACAGATCCCCATGAACATCCGCATCAACAGCCAAGGTACTGATGCTTTAACATTCGGCCCAACAGATGGACCAAACATGTCAATAGCAGGCATGTGCAATCACTTTTTAAAACCGACCACACCAGCAGTTCTGATACAGTCTATCAAGTGTGCATTTCTATTAACAAGGCTTTTTGCTTCATGGAAAACAAATCTGTTATTTGGCATTCAATGGCATGCTTATTAAATAATACTACTAATAATAATGGTTTAAGACCGTTTTCTGGTTCATTGGACTCTAATGAACATTTGGTGTTTACATTAGATGTGTTGTTGTATTAAAAAAAGCTAGCATCTGAAGTGAGATCTAAATACACCGTATTAATAAAACAATTTTAAAAAACTTGGTACATTGTCCGAAGGTGTATATGTATGTTGTACAGTCATGCTTATTTCTTAAACGTGCGTTGAAACATACTGCACTGTAAAAAATCAGGCACAGTTAGACTACAAAGAGTTGATTTAATTTACATTTTAACTGTGGTTTTATCCTTTCCCATAAACACCAACCTGAGAAGAAGAAAAAAAAGACCTTTTTATAAAATGTTTGATGTTTCAGGGAAACCTCTGTGTGGAATGAAATCATCATCATTCGCTGGAACCAGTTTATTTTGTAGGAAAGGGTGTGAAGATATTACCACAGCCAGACTAAATTACTCGCATGTGGTACGTGCGCTTTACAGATCAGTGGTTGTCAGGTGGAGATGTCAACAGCGTTCTCGAGGATGAGTCATTCCAACTCTCATGATCCCACAGTGTAATATTCTAATGAACCAGGCCACTAAAGGCTGTTTAGAAGTGCTCTGATTAGATCTTATCAGAACTGTCGAATTGCATTGATGTATCTACTTTAAACAATGCTGGCATGAAGGGTCTGATTCATTAGCAGACTGAAGGTGTTGACCACAACGACAAAAAGATAAAGGCCAATATTTCTGCCGCGTGGGAAATCCCTGCCTCATCAACACAAGCATGACTTCCTTCTCTTGGTTAGAGGTGTTAAATACTACAAGTTTCACCTTGTGTATTTTATCGGAAGACGAAGAAGGGGCTGAATAAATTTCCCTTGCTGCGGCATGTGAACTCTTTTCATTTGTTTAGCCTGCTTCTATCTATCAACTTGAAATAGCTGAGGCAGTGCCCCCTGCTGGAATTATTCTGCCAACAGAATATTATTACTAGCTTTGTGAGTGCCACAATTCTCATACTTTGAGTTAGTGGTGTGTACGGACCAGTACCCTATGTCTTAAATGTTGGGAATTAAAGGGATGGCTCACCCAAAACAATTAAACTTCTGTCATCATTTATTCATTCTCGGGTTGTTTCAAACCTGTATGAGGTTCATTCATCTGCTGAACATAGAAGATGATATTTGGAAAAATGTTGCTGGACCCATCTGCCTTGCATCTCTGGTCAGGATTTCGTGAAAGGGTCTTATTCATAAAAGTATTTTCGTTACATTTTTTTTTTTTAAGTTTTGTGTACAGGTGGAAACATTGTCAAAATAGTCACAGGTCACACAGATCCAAATGTAGCTGGTTATATGACTTTGTGAAGAAATTGTGGATGCATATAGACTGAACACGTAATATGCATGCCTGTTTTCACAAATGCATGTCTTTATAGTATAGAAAGAGATGATAACGACATTGTAAAATTTTGAAATCTGTTAAAGCTGAAGTAGGTAACTTTTGTAAAAATGTATTTGTTAAACCTGTCATTATGTCCTGACAGTAGAATATGAGACAGATAATCCGTGAAAAAATCAAGCTCCTCTTGCTCCTCCCAGTGTCCTATTGCCATTTGCAGAAATAATCTGCTCCCGGTAAAAAATAACCAATCAGAGCTGCGGTCCGTAACTTTTTTTTTTGTGTTCAAGATTTATAAAATGTATATAATAAGCGAGTACACCATGAATCCATTTTCCAAACCGTGTTTTTAGCTTGTCCTGAATCACTAGGGTACACCTATAATAATTGTTTATATTCAGACTATTTTAGATTGCTTCGGGGGTACCGCGGCGGAGTAACCCAGTACCTTTGTGATTCTTCATAGACATAAACAGAGAGAAGTAGTTCCGGCTACGATGTTCTTCCACAAGACGCAAGCAGTTCTGTTTATTAACCGCTAGAGCGTCAAAAGTTCCCTACCGCAGCTTTAAATGCTCCCAAAAAGCCATCATCATGAATAAATCCCCAAAAGTTGTAAACCGTTTCATGTAAACAGCCCGTTAATCTTCCCAACCTGGCAACCATGAGCATGCACGCTCTTTACGCTTCAGAAAAAGCACTGATGAACATTAGCGAACTGTTGAGATATCATGTTCAAATAAAAGTGTAATACAGCCCGTTTGTTTATGTGGTGGTTTGCAATGCGATTGCAATTTATTTTTAGAGCGAAATATTAATGATTAAGCATTTAAACATTATTGTGCAGCCCTAATATACAGGTGTGCAGTTACTTTTTTTATTGATGACTCTGTTTTGTTTTTCTGTCTATCAGAGAGCAGGCAAGACTCGGCCATGAGCCTGACCACCAATGGCCTAAACAGCATCAGCATGTCGTTGGAGCTCAACGGAGTCGTCTACACCGGTGAGGAGCCATCACCACGTAGATTATATTCAAGTTCTCCTTGTTTTGACTGTGACTAATCTTCCTGTTTTCCCACAACAGGTGTTCTCTTCGCCCAGGCCGCGGCGTCGACCTCATCAGGGGCATCCAACAAATCTTCCTCGGGAAACAGCGGGCCTCAATCTGTCCAGCACACACCTACCTCATCCTCAAACAACCAATCGCCTTAGCACCTCAGACTCTCTCCGTCAGTGCAAAACCAAAGCCAAGCAACCTCACTTACTACAGAAGATATGCCAAAAAAAAAACCAGTGCAGGAATAACTGAATCGTTCTCAACTTGAAGTACACTAGCTCAGGTCTCTTATTTACACTCTCCTTTGTTCAGGAGTCAAAAGAAATCTAAAATGACGACAGAGTTTATTATAAAGATGATGATATAATGTATATGCAAAACCTGTGAATAATTTATTTCTCTTTCTGTGAGCACACTGTCCGGCGATTCTGCTTTTTAGGGTTTTATAATCTCTTGACTGACAATAGCTTTTCATTAATAAGCGAACCCATAGCAATAGTATTATTGTTATAACGTGTGACGCGAACAGCTTGAGGGTATGAACTAATCATATATTGTTGTAGATTTGATTTTCTCTCTGTATGTATCTGCAGTGCCTTGTGAAGGCTGGCACAGTTTGAATGCGAACAAGAACACAATATAAACTGCGTCACCGTCGGAAGTTGACTGTTGTTTGTCGCAAGTGTCCAGCTGTTTGGTTTCCCATCTCAGAGCTTGATATAAGTCGGTTAAGAATCTTTTTTTAAAGGGATGGTTCACCCAAAAATAAAAACTCATTTACTCAACATTAAGATGTTTCAAACCTGTATGAGATTTTGAAGAATGTAACCAAACAGTTTCTGGTCACCATTGACTTTTATGACAGTTGTGAAAGTCAATGGCGACCGACAACATTCTTCTAAATATCTTCTTTTGTGTTAAACATTCATACAGGTTTGGAACAACAGAAGTTTAATTTGGGGGAGAACTGTCCCTTTAAGGAGCTGATGTAGATGTGTATTCTTGCAAGCATACCCTGTTTTCATGTTTCTTGTTTATTTAATGTTTGCATCTTCATGACTCTCCGTGAGCTTCGCAAAGGTCGCTGAGTTATTGCAGGTGTTGAATCCGAATGTACCTGGACCTGCTGCGGCCCACAAACCATTTTATTCTCACCCATAGTTGCTCTAAAGGTTATGTGGAAATAGTTCAGAGGCAGTTTTTTCCTAGAGCTTTCTCTTAGATCAGCAGTTGGGCTGAAAATCATTGCAGTTTGATTCAAAGCATGACAGTATCATAGGTTTATTTTGAAGGTTTGAACAGTTTCTTGACTAACTGAAGATCTCTAGCTTGTCACGTCATCAGGAGTTTAAGCTTAATATAATGCAGTTTTGAGGGGTCCAACGATGCAGCCTTTGCTGCTTCATCACGCAGGGCAGTTTCTGCTTCTGTATCGTGCTCTGTGTCTGTATTTTGTTTTTGTCAACCGCGCAAACCAGAGGAAATTACAATGGGAAGTTTTGAAAGTGTCTTGAGAAAAATGAAGTTTTCTTTTCTGAAGGGATTTGAGATAATGGATCATCAACTGTTCTGGTCAGTAAGAAGTGATTTTATAAACATGTAGCTACAGTTTATGAATTATGCCAAGCTCTTCTAGCATTACACTGTATGCGAGGTCAAATAGCCACTTGGTGGGCATCTAGGGGTGAACCATTTTTGACACAAACCAGGTCGTATAATAGCTACCGACTTCACTCATATGAAGTTGAATGATTATTTGGTGTTTCATAGGCGAGAGATGCTCCAGGCTTTCTGGAAATGGGGTTTCTTGAAACTTAAAGCCTTATTTTTAATCCACAACCGCTTGCAGGTACAACTTGAGTAACTTGAAGTTATAAGCCTTGACCCTTTATTTGGGGTCAAACCTGTAGCCTTTGCTTTCGCAGCAGAGATCCTCACGCATGCTAGGTCGTGCTAGCAACTCTTGAAGCATCGCATATAACACTTACCAGGACCACAGTTGCCGTACAGTCTAGAAAATGTTACCATTTCTGTCTGTATTCTACAATATTATAGTTTTTTTTTTCTGTTTATATAAGGACACCTCATTATAACACACACTCAGAAGTCATTACTGCCAGAATCTCTACCTCAAAAACTCATTTATCAGCTAAGAATCGTTTGCAAGCCTTGCCACTTCTCACATGGATCTACCGGCTGTGAGGTAGAACAGCATATATATATATACTTTATAATGTATTAGCCATGATATCCAGCACCTCTTTGCTTGTAACTGTAAAAACGGCACATTTTTCTTCAATACATATCTTAAAGAGAATTTGTTCTCTTTTTTTATCTGCTGTTCTGCATTTTAGAATCAAATCCCTCAACTTTTAAGTGACACATTCATATAGGAGTAGATCTTTAATTGTAATGGCCATTATCTATTGTTGTTGTTTTTTTTGTTCTGGGAAATAAAACTGTTACCACAAAGAGTAAGACAGATACACGTATCACCCATTTGAAGCTGTTAGTATCCATAATAGGGATGTCAAGTCGGTTTGAACTCTGATGTATGCCTTAGCGTATGCAGACTTTAATACTGCATGCTAACTTTATTGCAAGGACAACCAAAATTGCTGTACAATAAACCTTCTCTATTATTCTTTGATATTTCTTTGCCTGCTTTTGTCTCTGCAGATCTTAACGTTACACTAAAAATCAAGTCATTCACTTTTCCGATACATAGACAGCTGTGAAATTTAGGTTTTACGTTATAAGGCATTTGTTGTCTTCTCAGGAAATACACTTCTACCTCTAGTTATACAGACACGTTCATCGTAGAGCTGCGGTCACTGTGCATGTAACATTTATTTTACCCTTTTATATTAGTAATGCTAAATGTTAGCCTAATGACTCGAGGATTATTAATTAGATTTTTTCTTAATTTTTTCTCTAATTATCCCTTTCTTATGCGAGTGCTTTTGAGTTTTGGCTTGCTTGGGTTGAATCTGAAATAGCTCCTAGGAGGTTTTGGTTAGGGTGCTTCGTGTACCGCTGTGCACCAATTCAACTTTTGAAAACTTTTCGATTGCATAGTGTCAGCCTCTTGCCTGCTTCTATTAGGGGTGAAGGACAAAGACAATCCTAACCTTTCTAATCGCCGTTTGTTTAATTAACTTTATTTTGAAAAATAATATATCGATCTGTAACTGGGGTGGGGGGTGGGGGGGGGGGGTGTATGGGATCCAAAGAATGTCACATAAGTGCTGTGATGGGAAGAATATTAAGGATTCAAAATTCTCTATTACCTATATTTTGGCAAATCATCACACGTCAATCTCTCAGTCTGAATGCTGGTAACCCAAACAATGACACAAGAACACCTCAACACACGTTCATAACAAGTGTAGTTATTAGATGGAATTTTTTTATTTTTAACCTAAGTTATTTGCATTTTATATGTCGGGATGTAAAGGTAATTCCGGAGCTTCAGTTTGTGTGTGTTCGTTTTCGGTTTCTGTTTTTTTTTTTTTTTTTTTTTTTTTTTTAAAGAAAGTTCATGTTGTTTCAGAGTTTGCAAAATGTATTCTTGACGTTTACATTTTAGAATTGTCAAGCATCAGGTTTTTCAGTGTTTGATTTTTTTTTTTTTTATGGAGATCTTCAGCTGTAAACAGACATTGCATACAATAAAATGTAATTCTGATGAAATGTCAGTATGGTTCTAGATTCATTTCATTAAAAAAAAAAATCTTTATATAACTATATAATTTATGGAATAGTTATTTATCAAGTACCCATATCTGGGATTGTTTACTGAAAAATTAAATAAAAAAGGTCCACTGTGTTCCATATTCTTTTAAAAAAATGGGGGATTTAATATGGTAATCATGGCTGAATGACTGTTCATCTCTACAAAGCTGTCCAGCTGAAAACGTTGCATTGCTTAGAGGAAAATAGATCGAGTTTTGGGCATTTTATCACAAACCTAGCATTGTCACGTGTTGTAGTCTATTATAGACCTTCCACTAAAAAAAATCATACCATACAAAGACTAGTTGTTTTTCGCCCTAATTTGATATTAATAAATTACTTTGCAGTCAAACGATGCTTTGCCATTATTGGTGCTTCAATAACTGTAAACACACTGTCAATGTGACTTCTGCGTAACGTTACGCCGTTGTTCTTCGAAGCTCCGCCCTCCGCATCGAGCGCGTGTTCTGATTGGCTAAAGCTCGGTTGTGTTTTTTTCATCAGTCTCTGGTTTAAACCAGAGCCATATAGAGTGAGAGTTGCGACAACTCCATTGACTCCAATGGAACGCTTTTTTTACAGCAATGGCGGCTCGTGGAGCCTCTCAATAGTTCCCGGAAGTAGCGGCAAACCGATGCCGCGCCGTAGAAGATGCAGCAGAACAAACCGTTTGCAACGCACTTTTAACAGGTAAGACATTTAAATAATAAGATTGAGTATTATCAGTACATCTTAATCACAATAAATTGCCAATTAAAACCTTCTTGTAGATAATCACTCATTAAATGAGTAGATTTAAGGTTTGTTATCAGATAACTAACAGATTAGGCTAGGATTGGAGCTGAATAAAGTTAGTAACGAACACCCTAATAATTGTAAAATCTGTTCTCATAATTCAGTTTCATCCATCGTGTTTGCAATTAGAAAAAAAGGAGTATAAACATATTTTTTTGCAGGGTGGGGAAAGTTAGCTAACGTTACATAGCCTATTACGTTAGTTCAATATAACGTGTGACAGCGGTGAGTGGAAGTGGTAAAAATGAGGTTATAAAGTTTGTTCCTTATTACACGTATTAAATTACTTAATAATAAAATGCACCCTATTGATATACATTTAGAGTGAATTGAGTTTGCAAAAACATGAGTGGAGTGTTTTTAGTCATTGTGATTCATTTACTATTACCTGTCTATATTATATAATAATACTGTATTATATACTTAGACTTGTTAGTGTATAAAAGTAACATACTGTAATATTCTGTGGGTTCTGGTGGGTGGAGGATTAGTGGTGCCACTGAACTGTTCTGTGATGGAGCATCAGTGAGGATGCAGGTCTGGAGAGCTGAGGGGACCTTTTTTTTTGATAGCTGAATTTTCATTATTTTTCTTAGTGCTGCCTTTGCATTGCTTGATCTTTTTTTTTTTTTCTTGTCTCTTAAATTTTTTTAATAGACCCTGGTATCTGGCTGATGGTTCACTGGAATGCTGACTGGCTGCTGACTGACTTGCTGCTGGTTGACTGGGCAGTGTCACCTGTCCCTGTCTCTCCTCTCTAGCCATGTCCTTTTTCTTCACTCTCACTTTCCCTTCTCTGAGTGTCCTCGTTCTTTTTTCCTCAACCTTTGAAACTGATAGAGGTAGAATACATGGTTTTGCTAATTTTAAATATTGAAAATATCACATCACTTTACTTCAACTAGTACGAGTTTGTACTTATTATATATGAATCACCTGAAATAACATAGCTGTAATCAGTAGCCATTTCTTGTATGTTCACAGGTCTAGGGGTGCATCGTGGAGCAGGGCCCTCCTCTTTTTGACCACAGGACGGTGTACAAAGATTGTGGGAATAGCATCTGGTCTCAGCCTACTCTTGAATTTTTTGGTCATGACAAATTGCTTTGCCGCAATTTGTCTGCATACTGACTTCAGTTTAGTTTCCACACACACCTTTTTTTTTTGTCTACCCACATACAGTACATATCACATGGTGGTTAAATGCACAGTTATAGGTAACACTGATGACTCCCTGCAATGTCTCACCATGAGCCTCAGCTCCCTGGGTTTTGCAAGGCTTTGCTTGTTCCTTATTTCTAGTAAAACATTGTCAATGTAAAAAAGTGCAAATAAATTTAAGTATAATTACCTAACAATTTTTTGTTGTTGTAATTTTTATTTGTATTTAGATTGCTCCTGCTGACTTGAGCCAACCATTATTTTCTCCTCTCTATGTCAGCTGGGAAGATATACATTCGCACACCTTTCTCTGACTGAGTGGAGCATCCCCATGCAGCACAGTAAACCACGGTGGAGACTTTGCAAGGACAACATGAAAGAAAGGACACATACAAAATGCTTGTCATGCTATTAAATTTATTAGAAATGTATTCATGAATTGCTGTAAATAGTTAATTGTATAATTGCAATTTAAAATAACTGTTTTCTATTTTAAAATGGAATATACTCCTGTGATGCCAACCTGAATTTTCAGCATCATTACTTTTGAATGGCAGTGTACATGTTTATATACGAGTATGCTTAAGTTGTTTTAAACCTGAATATATTGTGTACATGAATAAGTATTGTAAGAATTATACTAGATATAATAGGTATATTATTTATAATACATAATTATATTACTATATGTAATTGTAAGAATTATAAACAGTAAGCTTCATTTTACATTTATTTAACATGCTAATTACTGCTACTAACAGTTAATTGACCCATAGTGCGGTGCGATCTGAAAATCACCTGTCACCAGCCTGTCTCTGTACTACCTGAAAGTCATCAATATGACATTAGTTAACATGAGATCAGTGAAAAAATGGACAATATGTAACGTAAAAAGGCAACAGCAACCCGTGTTTATAAAACTTAACGTTAGCCTGAAATACGTTTTTAAAATAACGGTAATTGAACACTAATCCTCAAATATTACCCGATTTGATATTTTAAAAACAACATCGCTGTAACTACATACTCATGCTACATACATATGTCAGTGTGTTGTATAAACATATAAAATAAATGCATTTATTGATTCCTTATTACCAGAAATCGCAGTTCTGTCACTCTACTCTTATCAGTTTGAATGGCCGCCAACGCACTTCCTGGAACTATTTGAAGTCTACACGAATCACGTGACAACCAAACATTTCGAACTTCCGTTGTCGCAACTCTCTCTCTATATGGCTCTGGTTTAAACTAAAGTCAGTGTGGAACGACTGAATTCATGGAGATTAACGCGACGCTTGTACTAACATTACTACATCATTCCTGAGAGGTTAAAGTCCCTATGTCCGCTGAACACGTCTTTTAATCGGGGCTCCAGCAAAATGAGACTTCGGTCGAGAAATATTTTAAATGTAAACCCGACGACACCGTCCCGCCGCCGTCGAGCCGCTCCGGCGACACCGGGACCGCAGCTTCAGACACAGGTCAGACTTACTGTCATAAACACTACATATGGAAAGCAAACAAAGCTTGTGTGTGATTGAGCGTGTGATTCCGTGTTGTGAATGTGATGATCTGATTCTGACAGGCCGTGTTAGCATGATGCTAACCGATTTAAAGCGAGAGATCCGGTGAGCGGAATTAAACAATTTTGCCTTATAAATGTTAATAAAATATCATTATTCGTCACTACTTATATATTGTTATTCATATGAATAACTATATTTTGCAATTAATGTATTTCTGGTAGGTTTCGTAATGCTGCTTCAGCTGATTGTGGGCGGGGCCAATGCTCGCCGTGTAGCCAATAAGATTTTAAGTGTTTTTGAATGGCATTTGAAAAGCCAATCAGGTTCTCTGTATATTGTCGCCGAAGAACCACATGGATCTTGTAGTTATTGTTGTTTATTAAAACATAAATTAAATTGAGATATTATATTTAAGATATCTGTAAGTAGGCATTTGTTTGAAGATTATTTTTATTGCACACACACACACACACACACACATATATATTTACGTATATAAATGTGTTTATATATATATATATATATATATATATATATATATATATATATTGTGTGTGTATGTATTTATATGTATATATGTATTTTTTTTAAAGTCTCTTCTGGGAGTATTTTAGAACTTTATCACTGATTAAACTGAAAGATTGTTTATGATTTTTATCAGTACTTTTGTTTCTTGTATGTTTTTCTATAATGATTTTTTTTAAGAATATGTTATTATTGTAAATGATGTATTGAAATTATATAGTTGTTGTTGCCATAAATCTAGCAATTGTTGTGGATATAGAGTTAAAACTTGGGGTGGTAATTTAACGTGTTAGATTAATTATGGAGAAAAATAGTGCAATAAAATTATTAACGTATTTAACACACTTGCCCTGCCCCAGACCTATGTGGATCATCTGCCATTTCATACAGTCGATTGATGACTAATATGAGGCAGAGCAACAACTTACTGCGTGATGGAGCCTAGAGAATATCCCTAAAATTCAAGATATGAGGCAAAATTCCCCTGTTTGAAATGTTATCTCGTAATTACATCAAACAGTTAAGAAATATGACATGAGAAGTAGGCTAAGTGCAAATGTGATACTCATCTCAACAGTTCATTAAGAAGTTAATATTGTGTTATTTTAGACACAATGTTGTCTGTTTTGCTCTGTTTTGCCAACCAGAAGATAAAGACAAATCAGAACTGATCTTCCCCGAGCAACCCACAGGGGCTTTTAATTTCTGAATCGACGTTTTTAATTAATTGGGTGAACCATTTGGTGCATTGAACTATTGGCCATAGTCGCGTTGGATTTGAAGTGGTGCACAGACTGATCGGTGAATGACATCAAAGTACCGTGAGAGTGATTCAAAAGCACAAGGAGTCGTCTGCTCTCTAAAGCTCTTGCGGTTCTTTGATGTCACACACAGATTGGTCTGAGGGTGATGAACCACTTCAAGTCGAACAAGCCTAATGATTCAATGAACCATTCATAAATCAGAATCAGAAACAGCTTTATTGCCAAGTATGCTTGCACATACAAGGAATTTGTTTTAGTGACATAAGCTTCCAGTACACACAGACAACAACACACAGACAAAAAAAAAGGAGAATTACAAATTGGCAAATAAAAAAAGTGTATAAAAAATTGTGCTATAAATGAAAATGGAATAGGATTAAGTGAGATGCAGGAATGTTCTAGGATGGAGGATTAACAAATAAATATAAGAATATTGCACGTTTATAAGCATAAGTAGGGAATATTTAACTGTTCATGAGGTAGATTGCCTGGGGGAAGAAACTGTTCTTGTGCCTTGCTGTTCTGGTATTTGCGGCTCTAAAGCTATGGCCAGATGGCAAATGTTCAAAGATGGGGTGACTTGGATGTGAGGGATCCAGAGTGATTTTCTGAGCCCTTTTCCTCACTCTGGATGTATACAGTTCTTGAAGGGTGGGCAGAGGAGCACCAATAAGTAAAGAACCATTTACTTCACTCCTGAATGAATCAGCCATTTGAACGAATCCAATGAATTAATAAATGACTCGATGACTTAATCATTAAGACATGTACCACCACCTACTGGCAGTTTTAATTTATTATTTAGAGTATCATTTCATTAAAGGTCACGTTTTTTTCATGTTTTTTTTTAAGCTTTGTGTTTACAGTGTGCAATATAACATGTTCATGTTTCGAGTGTAAAAAAACACAGTATTTTTTACACAATTCACCTATCTGTATACCGCAGTTTTCACTGTCATAAAAACGGGCTGATGACTTTCTTGTTCTATAAAGTCCCTCCTTCAGAAATACGTAACGAGTTCTGATTGAGCCAGCGGTTCCTGTGTTGTGATTCGACAGCAGCTGAGAGCACGCTGCCCTCCTCGTAACGCGATTGGACTAGTTTTGAGAAGCAAGTGGGCAGGAGCATGTGCTGGAGATGTACTTATAATCACAGGAGCTTTTTTACTGACGAGATGCGCATGAAAATCACATTTGATTTTTTTGCACAGCCCTAACATCTAGTTAACAAAGCTAAACAGCCTTGCTCTTTGTGTAATAAGTTACAGAAACTGTTAAACACACCAACTTAAATAATAAAATACACTTACCGGTTGTGGTCCATAAACAACACCTTCTCCAGACAAAGAGGAAACTGCTCCATCTTTCAAGAATAATCTTTGTGCGAATCCGGCATTAAACTGATTGAGATTGAGGAAGCTGTCCTCAGCAAAATGTGCTGCACATAGTTTTACATGCGGATTATAATTTTCGGGAACCGAGTTAAACATAAATTGTAACCATTAATCTCCAAGTACAGCGTCCCTGGGAAGCCCAGACAAAGATGATTGAAAATAACAGCGTTTCGACGACATGGCGACAAACACAAATGCACCTCTTCCTCCTCCTCCGTCAGAGTGCAACAAGACCACGCCCCCCTTTTTCATTGGTTAGTCAAAAAACTGTTTTAGTGACGTCATTACTGCAGGAACTAGAGGGCTGTAGTCCAAACGGGTCGTTCGTTGTAGGCGAATTGTGTTAAATCAAATATCTCTCTTGGCATTGAACTTTGAGCTTTAGAATTTTACAGATATTATTTATACTCTAACAACAACATTACACACTAACTAAAGTTTAAAACATGGGATCACGAAGAACGTGATCTTTAAAGAAATAATTTAATATTTTCATAGTAATAATTATAAAATTAAGAAAATTTAAAGTGGGGGTGAAATGCTCATTTTCACTCAATATCCTGTTAATCTTGAGTACATATAGAGTAGTACTGCATCCTTCATAACTCCAAAAAGTCTTTTGTTTTATTATATTCATAAGAGAAAGATAGTCTGTACCGATTTTTCCCGGAAAAACACGACCGACTGGAGGCGTGACGTGTGGGCGGAGCTAAAGAATCATGGGCTCGAACCCGGGTCTCCAGCATGGGAGGCGGACGCACTAACAAGGAGGCAGAGATATTTTAGTTTTGCTCACCGCCTGCGGTTCCAACACACGATCGTGACCCTTTTTCGTTGGGACTGCATTATCCTTAAGAAATAAACGATACACAAATCCGTCGTCAAACTGGGCCTTGTTTGTAAAACAAGCATCTTCGAAATGCAGGGAACAAACAAAAACACTTGCACAACTCCGTTGATGCTCTGTAAAAATAAACTCCATCCACTGGTCCCTTAATGCTGTTTTTTTTTTGGTAATCTGTGCAGGGTTGTCTTGCCCTGGCAACCAAAAACACACTCCTTTTGTGACTTTTCGCGACGCTCTCGCTCTGATCAGTGAAATGTCTGTGCTCAGCCTCGCTATACGGGAGCGCGCGCTCTTCCGGCAGAAGTGCCTCAGGACCCATATAAGGAAATTCCGCTCCATCTAACGTCACACAGAGCCATACTCGAAAAAAAATCCTTCAAACGTACAACTTAATTTTTGAAACTTTGCACAACAATGACTTTAAATTATCTTTTCAGAGTAATTAGATTAATTAATCAGCACATAATGTAACTAGTTAGATTAAAAATTAAAAATGTAATTGCTTACCAGCCCTAGTCAAAACATAAATAAATAAAATAATAACTGCTTGTCTTCTTTGCTCTTGCTTTAGGATGAAGTAAAAGTTGTTGAAGACTGCTTCAGTCTGGACGCTGATGAAGTCCCAACAGCAGCCAAACGTCCACGAAGAAGGAGAAAAGCTTTACCTACTGTTGACAGAAAAGGTACATCAATTAATTTGACAAATGTTATTTAAGAGTTTATTAATGATGATATGGTTGTTGATATTGTTGTGTTTTTAGAGTTAGATTTCAAGACCCCAGTCAGTCACCTTCGGGACAGACGTTCCTCACTGAATCCTGCTGCTCGAAGCCTCTACTCTCCTGCAGCGCGTTTCCTCACGCCCCCAAGAGATGGTCAGTATATATATATCTATTCTGTCTCTTTTCTTTTTATTTATTATAAACTTTTTTTGAAAGCAAGCTTAGCTTACCCTATTTACAAGAAAAGTGGAGTGTTCCTTTAAGGATTCATTAGTTTGAATATACATTGAACCAAAAAACTAACATAAAATCATAGTTGATAATTCTGGATACTTTATTTTTGACATAACATAACAGACCTTCAGACTTCTAAGCTGGCCAAAATTTCCATATATATATATATATATATATATATATAGAAATTTAGGCTATATATAATGTGTGTATGTATGTATCTTATCATTAACAAAGCCTATCAAGTAATCAAAGATAAATTGCTAGATGTTAAAACATGCTAGCAATATGCTAATAGGGTTTGTGCTGTTGCTGGTTTTGGATTTCATGTGCATATGTAACAGCTGTTGCTTATTTAGTAGGTGAGCAGTCAAACTCAGGTCCCATGTTCAGTCCCGAACACTGTGTGTTCGGTTACAGTGCTGCCAGCACTCTTTCAGAGGATGAAGAGAATGAAGAAGTGTTCAGTCCGTGAGTCTCTTCTATAAATGATTTCCTTTTTGTGCTCTTCAGAGTGATTGAGGAGGTTTAATTAGAAATCTTTCTGATTTCTTCCATAGTTTCACGTTTATTAAGAACATTCCAAATCGATCACAACAGTCCAGGCCCGTCTCAGCAGTGCGGGATATACCACCGAAGACGAGGAGCACACCTGCTGCCACCTTGGTGCTTGATTTGGTAAGTGACCTTGTTAAATACTTTGGTCAACTCAGAATGAATTTACACGCAGTTTGGTGACTTGAAATGAATGGCAGGGTCATTAATGCTGCCCCATTGAGAGATGCGTCATGTAAATGAAGTTGACTAGTGTTGACCATGTTCTCACTGATTGGATTGAGGTTTAGAGGGGACTTGTTTGTGATATTTTTGTTTTTGTACTATTCTAGGATGAAACCCTCGTGTTCAGTTCACTCAATGTGATCCAAGATGCAGAATACACCTTTAATACCCACTTTCAAGATCACAAGTACATGGTTGGTAAAACTAGTAGTTAATGTTGAAAATTAATCATGCTGAAAAAAATTTTGTATCTTCATCGGAACAAATTTGGGGAAATGTTGCATCACATCACTTGTTTGTCAATGGATCCTCTGCAGTGGATGGGTGCCATCATAATTAGTTCAAACAGCTGATAAAAACATCACAATAATCCACATGTCTCTAGTCAGTCAATGAATGTCTTGTGACACGAAAAGCTGCATGTTTATAAGAAGCAAATCCATCATTAAAGTGTTTCAACTGCAAATCATCACTTTTTGTTTGTCCATATTCTATAATATTGCTTTCAATAATGAAAAAGTCCATCCCCTGTTGTTCTTTCACATCCAAGTCCACCCACGTTTGTTTAGTACTGGACTGTTTTCACTTGTATATGGTGCATATTTCTCTCCTGATTCAGGTGAGAAATTTTCACCGGAGGAAGCAATATTATGGATAGAGAACTCATATTTTAGCTGGAAGCTATGGTTTGAAGTTAAAAATGTTCTCATGATACAAAAACACAGCATTTCACTTCAGAAGAGACTAATTAATGGACTGGAGTTGTGTGACGGCACCCATTCACTGTGTTCTGATGTTCTGAGGGTGAATAAACTTTAAGCAATTTTTAATTTCTGTATGTAACATTCCATCAAGCTTCTTATACATGTATTTGTTGGAATGGTGGTTAACGTCATGCAGCTGTCACGGAAAAAGTTTGCATTTGTGTTGCTTTTGTGATTCATCAAACATCTTTTCACAGGTCTATGTGATCATCAGACCACATGTCAAAGAGTTTCTGCAAGCCATGACCAAACATTTTGAGGTAATAATGTGAACATTACATTAAAACAGTAAATGCCAGTTTCCACCAAGATTAATATTTGATGTGCTATGGATCTTAATTTAATTGGACAGTTAATGTGTCTGATATGGACCTTTGCATGCCAGCAGTGCAACAGATTGAAATGCATCAATGCAACAATTAAGATTCATAAAATAGTGCTATTTGATAAACAACACGTCAAAAATAACTCTAAAAACATGTAAATGACATTTATATTTTCCATGAAAATAGGGTTGTAAACTGAAAGGTGTTTCCACTTTTACATAAGTGCGACCTATTGTCAGAAAGTTTTCTTTTCTTTTCACTCAAATGGTATGCAAAAACCAGAACAAATTTTTGTGCTGAACATTTGTGTTGGTGTGAATGATGCCAGTGAACAATTCTATTAATAAACCAGTTCTGATTTTTGTTTTTCTATTCCAGATGTTTGTTTACACCTCTGCAAAAAAGGATTATGCAGAAAAGATTGTAGATATATTGGACCCTAATAAAAAGCTGTTTAGGTGAGACATGTTGAAATGTTCCTGGAGATGATTCTCAGCTGGGCATCTGCAAATCTCTCATAACCTTCATAACATTTTTATTAACCTAAGAGCCAAATGATGGTCGAACTCAATGGTTCCCAACACTGGTCCTAGAGGCACCCCAACACTGCACATTTTGCATATCTTCTTTCTCTGACACAAATGTTAAGTGTTGGGGTGCCTCCAGGATCAGGGTTGGGAACCACTGGTCTAACTGACTACGAAACATCATCTGATCAAAAATGTCACACGTCTTTCAAGGTTCTTGATCTAAAATTAAAACTATTAAAAAAATTGTTACTTGAAATCCACCACTTCTCATTTTAATTTAGTACAACTAAAATGTGCTAAAATAAATCTTGCAGGTCACAAACTTCACTTTGAAGGAAGAATGAAACTGTAATGCGTTCTGTGGCATTCTTGTTTTAAAGACATCGTTTGTATCAGGAAGATTGCGCCTGTGTGCTTGGACACTACATTAAAGACTTGACTGTTCTGGAGAGAGACCTGTCAAAGACGGTCATCCTGGACAATGCCCCCCACACCTTCCCATATCATGTATGCTTATCCTTACCTTTTCTATGTAAAAAGGGTTTGTTAAACATCAAGTCTAACCAGCATATCAGTGACATGATCTTACTGGATCTGTGTTTGTTCTTTCTAGCTGATGAATATGATTCCCATAAAGAGCTGGATCGGAGATCAAGAGGACCGTGAGCTGCAAAAACTCATTCCATACATGGAGAAACTAGTGCATGCGGTGAGTGTTTTTAGTCATTAACATCTATGCCATTCTTATTCTTTATATATATATATCTCTCTCTCAGGACTTGAATTTCGTTGCGGGGATTACGCATAATTCAATATATTTCAGGACTTGAATTTCGGTGCAGGGATTGCACATAGTTCTACTCATTCCCGCAGTTTCCACTTTTGTAATGTGGGAGATTCCCGCAAATATTTCAGCGTAAAAGTCACAATGGACAGTTCGCGGAGTTAATCATTTGCACGTGCTTTTGAGTCTTAATTTTAAACATTCAAGTGCCCAATTCAGTACTTGCGTGCTCTTTTTGAGACCGCTTTCTGTGAGCTTACACCCAAAGCGGGCGCACATAGAGCCACACTTGAGAGTGCGGGACTACAGAAGGAAGTTGTGTTGTGCTTTATTACACATAAATGGCCAAATATATATAAAATTGTCAAAATGCCCGTCTTGATGAGTATCTATGTAAACAGTCGGTTAATACTAAACACTGAGCAAGTTTACATGCACGTTCTTAAAGGAACACTCCACTCCAAATAGGATCATTTTTCATCATGGGTGCAGCAGCGCCTAAAACATGGTCCCGCTGGAATAAGAGTATAGTCCCTAGACATATAGGCCTTTCATTTTCCATCAGTATTAGTACACGATGTAACTACAGAAGAGTCAAGTTGTAGATAGGAGAAATGTTGAAACTCTTTGGTCATTTTTGAGCGAGATGCTAACGGTCTAATCAGATTCAATGATCTATGCTAAGCTAAGCTAAAAGTGCTACCACCAGACCCAGAGATCGGCTGAATGGATTTGAAAACGGTACACTTAACTGTTTAACTCTAGGGAAGTTGGGAAATCAGCCTATTTAAAAGAAAAAAAGTGGAGTGTTCCTTTAAGCAGATTATGCTTAACTAGCCGAAAACGCACTTGGTCATCTAAACGCGGTAACCGGTTTTCTTTTATCGTAGTAAGGTCATAAACAGCGTCAGCATAAACTGGTCGACATGTAGTTTTTTGCTTCTTAGTCTGATTTTGCACGGCGTGTAAATGATGTAAATGCAAGAACCCGCTTTCTGACGGTTTACTGAAGTGCGCATGTGTGTTATGTGACAGATTTAAGGGAAATTATAAAAATGGGTTCTCATCTCGTTCAGCAGAAGTAGAAGTGGTTCAGTCACATGCTGCATTTATAACTGCATGAGAGGATAATATACGAGCTGCAAGTTTTCCGACATGTTGTAAGCTTAATTTAACATCACAATTGACAAATGTTTGTAATACTCTTGAATCAGATACGCAAATGATTATATGTTGACATCGCTACATGGAAATTACCTGATTGATTAATTAAGTCATGTAAACCCAGCTTACTTGTGTTATCAGTTTACCGGTGTGCATGTAAACGTGCTGACTGTCTGTATATAGGCTATTAAGTGAATGTTAACAGTTGAGAAACAAAACTTGTGTGTAACAGATCTGTGCATGGGTCTTAAAGAGACAGCAACCTAAATAAACCTGCTGCTGTCTGACATTGTTTATTTATACACTGAAAAATAACAGGTGTTATTTTAAAGTTAAACAGATTATTGAAACAGTTTCTGTGGTATTTCTGAACCTGCATATTACTGTTATACCTACCTGAAAAATTTAAAGCATAGTTATTTTTAGTTGTATCTTGTTATTGTATTTAATTGTGCCATTACTTGACATTTATCTGTTCGTATTTTATTATATTTATTGTTTACTTGTTTTTTTTTTTTTTAGTTCAAATAAACTTAATTCAGAGATTGAAATCTTAGTGCTTTTTAAGTATCTTCCTCACAATATAAATGAATCAACAACATTATAAATTGTAAAACACAAATACACTGGGTGTCAAAACATTAAGGTTGGTTGATTATAGTTTAAAAATGTAAAAACCAAAAAATACCCAACTCTCCCCTCAAAAAAAAAAAAAAATCCCCCATAAGAGCCACCTAACGAGGTGATTTCCTACCCAGTTCAAAAGGACATTTATTGAAACTAATAATGTAACTTATGAAGTACAGAGAACTGGCTAGATACTTCACAGTAACTGATATAAGAGTAAAATATGGGAAAGTCACATATATATATATATATATAGAGAGAGAGAGAGAGAGAGAGAAACTTGTTCCAAGTACTCGTTTTAATTGCGTAAATATTAGTAATTTTTAGTAATGATTAACTTGTTTTTTGATTGTTTCTAGGATGACATCAGAAATGTTTTAAAGAAGAGAACCGATCACTTTCACAGGCTGCTTTCTGAAGACTAAACCCTGAATTAAGTGTAAATAAATGTAGAGCTATCCTTGTAAATGCAGTGAGATTCCCAGACATCATACTACATACAAGGCTGAAAGTGTAGTATGGTTTTATACTCTTGTATAATAAAAGTTTATTTGTATAGTCTTAACAGGTCAGCTGGTGTTCTGACCCGTTTTGAAGAATAGGACTCGAATCTTGCCTTTAATTTATTGATGAACCTTGAGATGTTTGTACAGGTTTGTGCCATTGAAAGTGTTTGCACATTTCAGACTGATAAATTAATTTCAATATGTGTTGTACTCTATTGTGAAGCAATACAAAATACCAATGCCAAAGTTCAATTACCAATAAAAAAAAACATGATCTTTTTTTCTTTGGTCTGTAACTTGGTCTGTTTGTGTGTCAGACAAGGATAACACTTGAAATCGTTTAGTTTGCTAAGAAAATGTGTACTATGTTTTTTAAAGAAAGTCACGCCATGCACTACAAAAAAAAACAATCTTCCTCTTTTTGTTTTTTTTTCTAACAAAAATATCTAAACATTCTTAAATCGAGATACATCACCTTGGAATGCAATTTGAACAGTTATGGATAATTCTGGCAATGTTCAGCAAAAAAACAGGTGCATAAGCTCATATCAAAGAGACCTACAACCAATCAAATCCAAAAACAAGATGCAAACCTCTGCTAGTTGAAATATAGAATATAATCTAGCGTGAAGTGAGATTTACAAGCTTTTTTTCATAGGCAGGTTGGAAACGCCAAATTAGGTCAATGATTTTCAGCACAAGTGTTAAATCTGTTAAAAATGTGTAATAATTAATTCCAGTTAAATCACGTCCCAGGTTAAACCAAATCAAATTAGTATAACACGGTCACAATTTAACTAAAATGAAAGGAAGAATTTAATAGGTTGTGATAATAGATTTTAAATTTCTGAACACAATGGGTCTCATTCATGAAACATTCGTAAATATACGAGTAAATATGTGAGTGATTTACGCGTAAAGAGAACTTCCCGAAAACTCTTCTCCTGATTCACAAATACTTCGTAAACGTCAGATGTGATAGTAAAATGTGTGTGTGTGTGTGTTAATGAATTCCAACCAGTCATAAACGGGACACGCGTACACGCTCATTCTCAATTACCATAAATCCCGCCCATTAAATCCGACTGACGACTATATATGGGCATCATATAATGACACCAAAACGAAGGATTTCAACATGTCTTCTCAAAAGCGAGTGAAAAATAAAAATATCTCAGCTGCAGAAATTGGAGTTTTATTATCAGAAGTTCATTCAAAATGCCACGTTTTATTTTCAAGCTAGTGGCGTATCAGGTCCTAAAATAAAGGAAGCTTGGCAGCATATTACAGATGCTGTTAATGGAGTTTCATCTGTTAATCGAACAGTCCCAGAAGTGAAAAGAAAACCGTATTTAATTACTATATATAATATATTTTTCAAAATGCTGTGTAAATATGTACCCGATTAAGGTGAATTAAAATGCAGCCGTATTAATGAGCAAAACGTTCAGATGTTAAACGCACTATTTACGCGTGGCTGGGAGCAGGTGCAGATTTATTTCGTACTAACTAACATTTGGAAAATACGAACATTTTAATGAATCCGAAAATTTACGCCAGAACCACTTTACACACGATTTACACAAAAATGTGTTCTGCTCGTGTTTCATGAATGAGACCCAATATCTAGATACTTATCCCTAAAGGGTATATAATGTGCTATTATGGAAGTGTATATGTTTTGCAAGAGTTCCTATTAATAGCTTAATTAAAAGCTTTAATTTAATTTGTGTTTGGTAACGTATATCTGTTCTCAAACCCCCAAGCTCATCACGGACCAGTAGTTTTAAAAAAAGAATCTCAATTTCTGATGCTTCAGTTGACTGACGAAAAGTTAAGAGGACTGACATGTCACATGAGCTGCCGAAACAGTTCTACTCCGCCATCATTGAATCCGTCCTCTGCACTTCAGTAACTGTCTGGTTCAGCTCAGCTACCAAATCTGACCTCAGAAGACTACAGTGGGTAGTACAGACTGCTGGGCGAATCATTGGTACAACCCTCACTTCTATTCAAGAACTGTACTCATCCAGAATTAGCAAAAGGGCTGACAAAATCACTCACATCCAGCATACTCTATCCTTGAACTGTTGCCGTCTGGTCAACATGTAAGGTCCGCGCACTCGCTCCAAGGAAGGTATCCGGGGCTGGCTGAAGTTTACCTGCGTGTTCAGTCTTTTTAGTGTGTAGAGTTATTCAGTTAAGGTTAAACTCAAATCTCACTCTATTTTATTATTTAATCTGACTCCATTTTATTATGACCTCAAATTTAGGAGAATTTGAATTTGGAATGCAAATTGGTTGTAATTACAGAGTAAAACAATAAAATCAAATGTAACAATTTAATTATGAGTCAGGTAAATATGCATTCTGCCAATTACATCCAATTCAAACATATCAAATCATATCAATATAAAACATAAAATTCTCAAAGGTGAATCTAAAAGTAAAATATGCATACTTGACCTTAGAAAATACATAGTATGACGTGAGGAGACACAGAATCGCCCTGATCCTTTTGCTGCAATCCTTTAAATACAAAACCAAGATAAAACATCCCCCAAATGGAGGCATGAACAAACAACTGGAATTTGCATTAACTGGGTGGTTTTACAACTCAAAGGGAACAGAAGGTAATTTACATGAAGGACCCTGGGAAAGGACACTCCCATTACAGCAATCAAAATATCTCTCAACTCTTAGGATCTTTTAGTCTACTTTTGTAAGATTGAGACCAGTGTACTACCCGCCCTGAGACTATTCAAATGACACCAAACAAGACTGTAAATATCACTTGCATTAGACCATTATATTCTACTATTGACCATTCTGAGTGAGATGGGTGAAGGAGGAACCAGTGCATATGTGAGAGAGGTGTTACCTGCCCCTCCACTCTGGGGGGTGTCCCTAAGATGCCCGTGTATGTTTGTATTGTCTGTTTCTCGGGAGATCAAAGTTTCTCAGTTTCTTTCATCCTTACAGACGCTACAGAGCTCAGAGCAGCAGAATGGCCAGACTCAGGAACAGTTTCTTCTTCTCTCAGGCAGTCCATCTCATGAACACTTGACTATAACTGGAACACACAACACTATTTATACACTTACACATAATATACCTGTACATACAACTGTTTGATATATATCTGTACATACAATTGCCATATAATTTGTATATTTTTATTCATTATTTACTGGTTACATTTTTTATATATTATAATTTTTAGTTCTGTCGTTGTCATTGTTACACTGTGGAGCTTCTGTCACGAAAACAAATTACTCGTATCTGTAAACATGCCAGGGAATTAAGCTCATTCTATTCTATTCTATTCTTCTGATTGCTTTGGATCCAGTTACGCAAATACCTGAGGATCATTTTAATCATATACAGAAACTGAGATGAGTAATTATGATAATCAGACTCCAAGATTATGGTATATCAGTCATGATTAATTTCAATCTGATGAACCTGTAATTTATTAACTACAGACTGATACTAAGTTCTTCAAACAAACAAAAAATTAATAAAAATACATCTTTGTCAATGAATAGTGATAATTATGGAGTTTAGTTACAAAATTAGATGTATAAAACAGGTTAATCTGACCTGTTTAATGTATTTTGTAATGTATTTTATTTTGTAAAAAGCTAAAGGAGCTAAAGAATTACGAATGCGAGTAGGCTTTTGCGTTGAGAGCGTTTGGAAGTTGTGACATTACCGTGAGGGAAAAAAAACACATCATCCAAAACAAACCATGGCTAACAGTCAGATTCAGCTGTTTATTTATGATCCAGAATCAGATCCAGAGGCTGAAACTGAACAAGAGCAGCAGCAGCAACGACGACTACAACAGCGTCTCTATGTGGTATGTATTGAAACTTTCTGACACTCCTCGCACTTGCTCCTAGCGGGGCTCGAACCCGGGTCTCTTCTAACAAGGAGGCTAAATGGCTACAGCCACTAGCGTCTGTTGCTAGTGCATCTCTTGAGATCGGGGAGGTTTACCTGCACAGCACTACTCGCTGGCCTCCGCTACACTTAGCGGTTTTGGAAAATGACTAAGTTCCACTTTATGTCGTCTTCTTTAAAGGTGTACAATAGGTTTACTTGATGTGCTTATGCGCCGATAGCTAAGTTAACAACACAGAGATATTTGAAGCAGTTATACTCACCGCATGCGGTTCCAACACACGATCGTGACCCTTTTTCGTTGGGACTGCATTATCCTTAAGAAATAAACGATATGCAAATCCGGTGTCAAACTGGGCCTTGTTTGTTAAACAAGCATCTTCGAAATGCAGGGAACAAACAAAAACACTTGCACAACTCCGTTGATGCTCTGTAAAAATAAACTCCATCCACTGGTCCCTTAATGCTGTTTTTTCTTTGGTAATCTGTGCAGGGTTGTCTTGCCCTCGCAACCAAAAACACACTTCTTTTGTGACTTTTCGCTCTCGCTCTGATCAGTGAATGTCTCGTCTCTGCCATAGACAGTAAAAGAAATGGACACAGCGACCCCATTGAAACTCAATTGAGACAAGTGAAGCCCATTTTTAGCGTTTTTTAGCACTTCCGTTTCTGATGCGCAGACTCAAACGAAGCTTGACGACGTCAGCAACCTGTCTGACAGATGTAAATCTTCTAGTAGCTGTGTGTGCAAACTGCCATCGTTAATCTTGCAGAGACGGCGAGCTTGAGCGGGGAGTTCTTTGTCGTGAGTGAGCAGGAGTAAGTATTCTGATTAATTATTTTGTATAGTATTTTAAAATGTAACGCCCGTACGCCGCATTAAGTTAATTGCCTGCGAGCTTCTCCTCCTGTCTGTACGGTAATGCGACAGAGAGTTGAGTGGTTATGACGCAAAGTTAGCCTATTTTTACGAAAACTGTTTCTACGGGGCCATAATGTAACATAGAAGGTAATGGAGCCCTTTATACATTGTCGTGTATCTTTAGAAATAAATAATGGACAAACAGAGTCTTTAAACGCCTCAGATGTAAAGTTATTCACTGTCAAAGTGACGCCAAAATGAATGGGAGTCAATGGGAATGCTAACGCAAGTGAAGTTCTGCTAAAAGATGGCAGCCCCCACCCGACTTCAACTTCCGGTCGAGTTCCTTGCCCCCTGGTCTCTGCTCTGCTCTATGGGAGCGCGCTCTCTTCCGGAAGTAGTGCCCTTAGGACCCATATAAGGAAATTCCGCTCCATCTAACGTCACACAGAGACATACTCGAAAAATTATTTTCGAAACTTGTGACAAACCGGAAGGAGTATTTTTGGAACAGAAATACTCCTTCAAACGTACAACTTAAGTTTTGAAACTTTGTCCATGTTTAGCATGGGAATCCAACTCTTTAACAGTGTAAAAAACTCAATATGCATGAAATAGCATTTCACCCCCCCTTTAACTTTAACTGCGTTTGTAGAAGTCACCGCAGCCAGACCGATATTACACAACACAGAGGAAGTTAACTTAGGGCCAGGGTCTTGCGCCCGATGAAACCGTCTACATTGGGGAAGTCGCAGAACAACCAGAAGTAGGTGACAGGCAAAGATGGCATCAGTGATGGGTGAGTAAACGAGCTTTATCCTACGATTTAAAATCTTTGCTCGGCACAGTATTACTATTCCTGCAGCATGTATATGTGGCATGCATTAGATGTAAACTACACTGCATCTTCAGTTGTTGAATGAATACTCTCGTGCAATGAAGGAATTTACTCATTGACCTTGTTACTCAACACGACTGATCTGAGACTCACTGCTTACAGATTGAAGCTGTGCGAGCTTTATCCTGTGTCCATTTCTTTTACTGTCTATGGTTATTTACGGGCGTTTTCTGTGTAGTATAATGAGCCACGCCCGCTGATTTCCACAGCCAGTAATATTGAACTGTTCTCACCCAATCAATGAGGAACAGAACCAGACCAGTAGTGATGGGCATTTTGGCTCTTTTTCGTGTGCCAGCTCGTTTGACTCAGCTCACTGAAAAGAGCCGGATCTTTTGGCTCACAAATGGCTCTTCAAAAATCAATAACGTTGATAGACTATGATAGGTGTGAAAACTATTCTAATTAAACTATTAAATGAAATCATACTTACAATGTCTCACAATTTCTTTAAAAAAAAAAAAAAAATTATAAAGAATACTATTAAACATTTGCATTTAAATTACAACTTTTTAAAATATAGAAACAACAACATTACAAAACAAATACAATCTGAATCTGAAAAACATAATAGAACCAATATTAAAGAAAAATAAATAACTGAAAGGATCCCTCTTTTTTTGGCATGTAATATAACCAGCATGAATTCTCACTAGTTATGTTTTGTATAACTAGCATGAATACACACACAAAATGCTGATCATATTTTTATTTTATGAGAGATTTGCATTCAGAAATGCAAGCTGCCTTTCTTTCGAGGGGCTGATGATCATTAAAATGATTCCAAATGCTGCTGTGTTTCCGACTCATTTTCCTGCTTTTGTTTTGTTTCGGCCCCTCCCTCATGCGCTATAATTGGTTGACACCTCATGTATGATTGACAGGAACGAAATGTGAGGCTGATCACACAGTCGAAATAAATATGTGCGCCTTTAGGCCTATATAACAATTTTTTTGTTCTTTGAATTAGTCAATTATTTAAAATAAAATAAAATGCATCCATTGTTTCATTATTACATAATGATTTAATTTCTATAGGCTATATTTTTTTAAATAGAGTTGGCTCTTCAGATATGCAAGCCATCTCCCGTTGTTCACCTAAAAGAGCCGGTTCATTCGCGAATTACCCATCACTACAGACCAGACTAATTTACTATCAAAACAGCATGCCCCTTTATCAACTGTATTTTTATTAAACCGCAGGGCCTATCAAAAAATCATGTATTTTTATTAAACCAAGGGCTATCATAACAGCATACCCCTGTATAAACTGTATTTTTTTATTAAAATTGACAGACTCCACTATAAAACTCAACTTCCGGTAGGCTATTCTGACAAAGTATGCTATTATTGGTTATGCTCAACCAAGCTGAACAAGGTAATTGTTGTGATCTCATATGTATTGAAAACACAACTTTAAATAATGTTTCATTTCAGTTCCCCGTCTTCCTACCCTTGGTGCTTTGAATCTAAGGTAAGTTTTGAATTCGTTTTAAGGATCTGTTTTCCTTATTTTATATAAAATGTTGTAACACTGATATTGTGCTCGTAATCTAGGGCCATTTCATGGTTTTCTGCTCATGAAAAGGCTCCTCTGACAGCCAGAAAGCATGAAAATACCTCAAGGTGTGCAGTGGATGGTTTTGTCCTAACAGCTATTCCACTATTAACTGGGTCGTTGTTACTAACTGTGCATACCCTTGTTTCCAGTCTGGTCCTGTTCAGAGAGGAAAGCACAGCTCTGCCACCAAGAGCATCTTCAGCGGTCAGCAGTAAGGGTGAATACATCGTCACCAAGCTGGACGATCTGATCAACTGGGCGCGCAGAGTACGTCACTCTTGACAAACTCGGTCCTAGAAGGCCACCGTCCTTGCCTGCGCACACCTCTCAGAAAGCTTCTAGCATGCTTACATACACTAGCGTTCAGAAATTAGGTGTCAGTAGAATTTTCTATTGTTATTTTAAAAAAAGAAGTCTCTTCTGCTTATCAAGGCTGCATTTATTTGATCAATAATACTTTATTCCTCTGATCAAAGCTGAATTTTCAGCATCATTACCCCGGTCTTCAGTGTCACATGATCTTCAGAAATCACTTTAATATGCTGATTATTATCAGTGCTGAAAACAGATGGGTGCTTAATATTTAATGTGAGCCATAGTACTTTATTTTTTTATTTTTTAGATTTTCTGATGAATAGAGAGCTTGATGAAAAGATCGAAATATTTTGTAACATTATTAAAACCTTTACTGTCACTTTTGATCAATTTAATGCATCCTTGCTGAATGAAAGTGAAATTTAAATAAAAAAAAAATACTTAAATGACCTTAAAAATTTGGACTGTAGCTTATCTTATTAATATAATAATAAAAAAAAAATGTTTGTATTTCAGAACTCCTTATGGCCCATGACCTTTGGCCTGGCATGTTGTGCAATGGAGATGATGCAGATGGCCGCCCCTCGTTATGACATGGAGCGGTTTGGTCTTTTGTTCAGAGCCAGTCCCAGACAGGCTGATGTCATGATAGTCGCCGGGACGCTAACCAACAAAATGGCTCCTGCATTGCGTAAGGTAATCGCATCATATGAATAGTAATAAACTTGCCTGTCAATTAGGGGTGTGTGATATATATCTATGCTAATATCGTAATTCTTGTTTATTATTGCAGAAGCCTAACAAAAGCACACTGATTAATTGTGCTCATACACTACGATGTTGGTTAGACTACTGCGCGTGCACCTTTAGAGTTCACACGTTCACTGTGTGATTTAGTCTATTAAAATACATTTAGATTCCACCAAAATTCTACCTAAGGGGGCTAATTTGCCCCCGTATGACTTTTAAATGTCTTATATATTTGATTATGTATTTATATAATATATCTGATACAGTTAATATCACACGAAGTTAATATTTTTTTCTCTCCAAATATCAGACGATTGCAAATGTGATATTGATTTTATAAAACAGCCCAATAAACAAGAAGTTAATATTAATTGACTTGCATTTTAGACACAAGTTATTCTTTTTGCTCTGTTTCATCAACGAAAATAGTTCAAAATGAAGCCACAGCAGAACTTTGTTGTATCTCTGAGCAACACACGACGGTGTTTCGTTACTGAATCGATCAGACGTTTGAATGAATTGGTTGAATGAATGACTCAAAGACTGGCCATCACCTAATGGGATTTTGGTTATATTTAAAGACCTGTATAATTCCTTTTTCGCCCCCAAAATATCAAATATCACTATTGAACATTTTGTTTTTTAAAGGTCAAAAAATTAAGTATGCATTTGTGACTGCAGGTTAGATGTCCTGAATTAAACCGTTTAAATGCATCTAAATGCAGATTCTACATGCCACCTCTGCAATGCAAACACACTTTTTGTTGATACTGATTTACTTTGCTTGGTAACAGCCCTATAGTGTCTTGCTACATACATTTATTTATTCGGTTTAAGAATTTGACCGAAAATATGATGCAGAGACTAATTAGATTAGAAATAAATTGGTCTTGTAAATGCCCCTAAAAGGTAAAAATCACTTTAAACTTATTGGAGAAGTACATTTTTGTTACTCCTCCAAACAAATCATCGCACAGAATATGAAGAATATCACAATCTTTGGGAGCCAGATGTCCACGGCAGTCCTAAACCTGCTAAAGTACCAGCAAAATATAATTTAGTCCTCGTAATCGCCAATATCGCTCACCCCTACCGTCAATATAAATGTTTAGTACTAGGTTTAATCGGATCGTTTATCCAATAATGAAACTTTTGTCATCATTTACTCACCCTCAAGTCGCTCCAAACTGGTATGAGCTTCTTTTGTTGAGCACAAAAAATAAATATATTCTGCAGAATGTGGGGAGCCAAACCGTTAACAGTG